>NW_008687511.1:6176-54781 GCF_000695815.1 Acanthisitta chloris | reverse complement strand
CAGGAATACCTGTGACAGGAGACTGACATTGGACACTTGGTTTTACCACGTCACATGCTGAATACGTCTGTTTTCCTGCTTGCAAAAATTTATTTTTTTTTCTAATACTGTAGAAGCATGGATTACAGAAATGGCAGGTGGAAGAAAATCAATCTCATTCTGTTCTGTACTATTGCCTTTGTCTCACTCACAGGTCCACAAGCCTCTAGTTTTTTTACAAATACTTTTACAGATATTGAATAAGTTACACCTTTCTGCCCCATAGAAAAAAAGATTTTTAAAGGCTGTACTATAGAAATCTGTAGATGATATCTTCAAAAAATAGTGAAATACTAATTTCATCAGCCATTGATGGGATCTGAGCAAGCAAAATGGACTGCTTTTTTCTTAATGGATTTAGAGAGAGTGCATTTTGTCAAGCTGTTAATTAGATCTTAGGAGACAGGCAACTCGTTAAAGCTTTGTGTGTCCTAAATATTACTTTTTATAAAACACTATTTATATATATATAGCTTTCACAATTAAATTCTCATTGAAGTACAATTTTCAACAGAAAACATTATTCATAATTTATGTCTGACAAATATTTGTGCTCTTGTGACAGTGCTAGGATTCAGAAGAACTTGGTATTGTTTTCTTTCTCTCAAGTTTTACAGCCTTTATCCTTCAAGATTGTCTTTGAGTAGTTAATTAGTTTTGTCAGTCAACTGCCTCAAATTGAATTACCAACTTTTTTTTTTAATTTTAATTTTAAATCTCAGATCCTTCTGACTGAAGTGGTGGGGGAAGAACACACAAAAGCTTTGAGTTAGCTGTGGGCATATAAATACAATAAAATCAGAGCACAGAAAAGATTTTCAGAGTTTGTGTTAATGTGCATATCTGAACAATATTAAAGGATCAAAGCTCTGTCTATCATTCCATTCCATATCTTTATTACCCATTTAAGATTAAATACTCCATCATTCTCTGAAACACTAGAGAGCAATATGGAAGTTTTTCATTAATTGTGTATTATTAAAAGTTTTCAGAAGAGCTTGTTGAGATATTTGATAAAACATAATAAATCCCTTTAGAAAGTAAGGCAAGTCGATAAAATATATTAAAAAATATCGAAATCAACATTAATATATTCAATTGATATTAATTTTAAACAGGAATCAGTAATATTATTATTGTGTTAGATGTGCTACCAACAGAAGCAATTTAAGTGATTTTCAGTCAGCTACATTTCTCTCCCATCTTTCAAGAAGTTATATTCTTTATGGATCTGTTTGGTGAAATGATACACCTGAGCCATTATAATCTTATGAGAAACTTTAAGCAAATATACACTGAAGTTTGTATTTCTAAGAGAACTTGTGAGCAAATCACTTTTTTCAAATCCATCACTCTCTTGTGCAGTAATTTTCCCTTACCTTGGATCATCTGTGCTCAATTTCTTGTTTTTAAAAAGCAATAATTTGTTTAAAATACAATTTTTATGTTTCTTTTAAAGAATCCACATATGATAGTCATGTTAAATCCTGAGATACAAATGTAACAGATGCCAACCCTTCAAGACTACTTAAAAATGGACAAAATTTCCCCTTTGAAATACAAGCCTAACACAAGCCTGTGTATTATAAACCAGAGGAAAGAATATATGCTACCAAATTTTATATATCTATATTTTAAAGTCTCTAAGCAAGATGAATGATTTCTTTACCTCAGTTTACACCTCCCTCAAGAAAAAAAAATTTCATCCTTACTTTTCTTTCACCAACATTTGCTATGTTGTGTACTAGAGAGCTAAAGAATTTTTTAATTTCTTTACCTGCATCTTAAGAAAATGTGCCATAGTGACAGATATTAGAGAGCTCTGTGCCTGCATTATCATGGCTCTGAACCCAGATTATCAGACCTCTTTCACAGCACAGATTGTTAGCTCACATTTGACACTGCTGTTGTGGCCCTATGGCTTGTGCTTGTTTTGAACAATGAGATTAAGCTAACTATAAATGACACTCTAAGAAAAAGGATTGAGTAGATTATTAACTCTCTAGACATGGTGCTGCGACATCAGGAGCAGTGCATAACCCAAATGGCTCATGCCCATCCTGAAAACAAGATAGGAAGAAGCAATGAAACATCCCATTTCCATATAATTAATATTTTCTGCCTTGTTATTCACATGTGATTTCCCAGAAATAATTTTCAGAAATAATTGGTAGTTTCTGCTTTCAATTTACTGCTAAATTATCAAGAACCCTTGGAATTCAAATGAACTAATACAGGAAGGGCTGTGGATCAAAACCCTTATGGCTTCTTATACTCTAACAGCAATCTTGTCCAGCTGGTTCTTAGTCAGCAGCAGTGGGACACCAAAAGTGTGTTTTTTCAATTCAGATTACTCTTAAAGGTTAGATGAGGGTCTTTAAGCTGTGCTCTGTCTTCTCTGTATGCTTCTTTGGTGGTTTTAGAGATAAATGAGCCAACATATGCACAGAGCTCTAGTACTTTTCATTCAACTTCCCTGGTTTTAGTGGTTCAGAATACCTGAAAGTTTTCCCTCTGAAATAGGCTGGCTGAGAGTTTATCTAGTTTTTTCAATTTTCCCATCACACCTAAGAAAACAGCTCTGCTTTCACTAATTGTAACCTGTGAGCTGGCAGGTATCCAAAGCAAGGGAGTGTGTCCTGCATTGCAATCTGATGCCCTGCAAAAACAAATCTGAAAAGAGATGCCAGATACAACATATTCCAGGAAACACAATGAAAGAAATTGAAGCTGTTTCAGTTTCAGAGTGGAAACAGGTATTTCCTCACAGAGCTTTATAATTCATATAAAGAAGAAGCAGAAGCAAGACAGAAATTTAGAGGAAAGGGGATGTAAGGAATCCTTTCCAAAGTAATGTACACCTGAGAAAGGGAACAAAGACTCACATTATCCAACATTATTATGAGCTATCATTGATATGTGTCCCTATTTTCCTCCGTCCCATTCAGATCGGTGATCAATAAACAATACACTAGAACTTGCTGGATACTTAATACTCCAAGTCAAGGTGATTTCACAGCTACTCTCAGTAAATTAAAACAGTACAAAAATAAGGCAGAAATTTTCAATTTAAAATACTGCTATAGGGAGAGTGAAAAAAAACCCTTTAATTTCCTGCTTACACTCTGGGATACTTGTGTGATCTTAAATGACAATGTACACAACACAGTGTAGTATGATATGGCAGAAGCTGACCCTAAGTAATCCAAAGAAGGAAACAAATCTGACTTTTGTCCTAAGGACACCACCCAGGCTGGTCATTTTAGGAGATTCACACAGGATCACAGAATACTTGAGCTTCAGCCTCTGTAGAAGGGACCTTTGGAGGTCATCAGGTCCAACCCCCCTGCTCAAACAGGATCACCCCAGAACCTGTTTGCCACATCCAGATGGTTTTTGAATATCAGCAAGGAATGTGCTTTCACAGTTTCTCTGGCAAGTTGTGCCAGTGCTAAGTCTCTCAGCAAAAAGAGTCTTTTCTGGTGTTTAGAAGGAACCTGCTGCAGCATCTCAGTTTGTGCTTATTACCTCTTTACCTCTTTCACTGTTGCTGGGCACCACTGCAAAGATGCGGACTCGGTCCTCTTTTCACCGTTCAGGTATTTGTACACACTGACAAGATTCCCCAAACATTTCCTGCTCTGGACTAAACTGTCCTAACTCTCTCAGCCTTTGAAAGCTGCTCCAGTCCCTAGTAGTCCCCTGCCAGGCTCTCTCCAGTATGTTCACACCTCTCTTATATATTGGAGTGTTACCAGGATGAACTTTACATTTATACTCTGTACTGATGGCCTTGGACTACAAACACAGATCAGAGGAGTTATTTCCATGTCACATTCCATGTACTCATGTAATCTGCAGCTTCACAATACAGAAGTCAGCAAGACCTTTGCTACAAAGTGTTTCCCTCAATGTTGCAAGAAATTGTCATTTATAGGATGCACACATTACCTTGTAAAAGTGGAACATTTTATTCTAAGGGTCTCTGAATCACACATTAAAGACCTGGAAGGTTTTGCTTAGTATTCACAATACTTCACACACACGTGTGTATATATATGTATTACAAGCTTCAGTAATAGCCTATACTTGAAACAGCAGTGCAGTCACTAAGTCAAAGAATATGTGCCTTACCATCTGATGAAATTAATTTTGCAAAGATAGAAACAATAAAAAAATTTAGGAGAGGAAGCATAAGGCTACAATGTGAGCTTGTCTGGCTGGCAGTTGGACACAATTTAATTCGAATGACCAAAACCAGTGCAACCTAATTTGCACAACATGCTCTCCAAGAATTCATTGACTTTGTAGATGCCAAGGGGTCACTTCACTCATACTACGAGTCACTGAGCATGAGACTACAAGACAGAGTCTCCCTGGCTATGCAGGTCAAGATCCCCTTTATAACAAAGTGTGCCACTTCATCTCCTCTCACAGTGACAAAAGTGTTCTTTCTTGCTAAGAACCTTATTAGATAATTAAATTCTCTGGGACCAACTATGAAGCAGAAATTCTGCTGGCACTATATCAACCTAGTATGTGGAGGTCTATATACTTTGCTGTATTATGAAATATAATGAAGCAATAAAGTACCAAAATAGCTGATAGGAGAACTAATAAGAAAATGTTCATTCTTAGGTTAGGTGTTTCCACAATAGATAATCTTACTCACTTCCTCTCCTACCCATCATTTCAGTGAGATAGGAAGCTTTGAAAGTAGTGTACAGATATAAAGCTGTTTGGAAATAATTTCACACAAAGTGCAGATTGCTCAAAATTTGTCACTGAGGCCAACAACAACAAAAATCTAACCTTCTTTAATACAAGGACTTCTGTCAGAAAAATGGAGAACAATGATGGCAAGTCTCCAATACTCAGCATACTAGATGAGAGTGTGAGCAAGCAGTAGATAAATGCTGAAAGGTAACATTAAAATTAACCTAGACAAATAATATCTTTTATCTGGAAGAGTGGACAAGGCTGAGCATCTAGGAGACTTTTCCATTGTTCCTTTTTTTGGGGTGTTCCCTTCCAAAATATATTTCATCCAGAAAGTGACTTTTTATTTTCAAATAGCTACAGATGCCCTGAACTTTAATAAATGCAGATGATCTACACTGCCTCAAGCTGAATGCTACAAACCCACTGTTAGCTTCATTTGCATTATGAACTACTCACTTGTTCCATATGTCCATATGATACCTATGAAAGCTCTAAGGTCTTCATTTTTCTGTCAGAGGCTGTAAAAATTACTTAATGTGTTTTTTCTTTTAGCATAAAAAAAAATTTCCATATGCAAATTCACGGTTGATTCAAATTCATAAATCCAACTACAGAGATTTGCCGCTAGTAGTAAAGCAAGAGGCAATAGTGTCCTGCACTGATTTATTTTTTTTTACTGCCTGGCCTCAAAATTGACACTCCTAATACCTCAACATTTGTTTTTCTCTATAAAAGCAGCTGTATGATTTATAGGAAGAAGCAGAAAAAAAATAAAATTCTTTTTCTACAATCCTATTGCTTGTGATTTTGTTAAAATTTCTTTTACAAAAAAAACATCTTGAAAAGAACACGGTGCAATCAAAAGGGGAAAAAGACCCCAAACCAACAACAAACACCTAGCAACGATCAACTGCATGTCTTATCTTCAGCTGCCATCTTAGTATTATGACCTGAACACAGGATGGTACCTGATCTTCAGGAAAACGATAGAAAAAAAAACAGTTTCATGGAACTAGCAGTATTATATGCAGGGTAAGGATAGGTGTTTCCAAGTGGGAAAAGGATGACAGGTTACCTGCAGTGTGGGAAACTGCAAGGAACACACCATGTTTCAGAGCAAATGGGAACAGGCAAAGACAGCGTTGGAAATGCTATCCAAAGTTGGGGCAGCAGAATACCTATGGATTAGAGAAGCATTTATCAACTTTGGCTTCTCAAACTGTTTTTCTGCTTTTAATAGCAACTTTGGAAACCATTCTGCACATATTGGCATTGGGCAGGGTGTCTCTTTTGGCAATAGTAGACAGATTCAAAATGCCTATAAATTAGATAAGTAAAATGGCAAATAGTGTTGTTTCTGCACCAATTTAGTTTTTAACTAAGTTGTGACTTTGCAGCCAACCACTGCATTCATTTATTTCTCTCCCCCCATTACTTCAAAGCAGCATAAAACATACCAGGCAAGTATTAATGCTTACCATACAAAAACAAACAAACAAAAAACCAACAACAAAAAAAAACAAAGAAACCCAAACAAAAAACCCAAAACAAACCAAACCAGCAAAAACTCAACCAATCACTAGAAGTAAACCAGCTTTACACTCCAAACTTGGATGAATTTTCAATTAAAATAATAAATGCAAAATAAAAATAAGAATGGCTCCCTTTTCTGACCAGGAGCTATTTTTTAGTGTCTCATTTCTTTAAGCATTCAATTTATTATTTTGTTATCCTTAAAGATGTGCAAAAAGATCTCTCCTGTTGTAAGAAAAATAAACAATATTTGTTAAAATCTGACTGCTATGAACCAGTGCTAAGCAGTGACATAATATGCATGAAAAACTGCATATTTTCCAACACATACTTCAATATTTATATATTTTATATATGTACATACATGCATATAAGGATACCATTCTAAAATCTCTTCACTTTCTGATATCCAATAAAATTCTAATTTGCCCAGCAAACTGTTTCACACCAGACAAGGCCAAAATGCACATAAATGGAAGGTGAAACCCAGAGACATCTGGTTCTGTGGAAGAGATCTTGGATAAGGACAAACTATAAACAGAAAAAAGAAGTTCTCTGTGTTTCAACAGCCCAGGATTTCAAGACATTTTCAGATTCTATTGTCTGATAACATAAGCTGAAATTCACACCAAAAAAATAGAGTAGACTCAAGTGTGACAGCATCTATTTAGGAATGAGAATGAGTCACATGAAGAAAATGCTCTTAAGTTCTGAAAACTCACTTCACTAAGCCAATAGAGAAGAAAAATATTAAATTACATTTACCATTATGTACCTAATCTATTGAAAACCACTTCTGATAATTAATGAAAGTCTTCAGTCTAAGATAAGACTCTCACATACAGGAAAATCTATGGGGTGCAAAAGTGTTATTAATTTTTTTAATTATTATCAAACTTCAATTTGAATTGAACAGTGAGAAATCACTAGAAAAATTTTAGCTTCAGTATTAACTTTTTACTTAATGTGATGTGCTGCACAGAGCTACAAGAAATGAAATATATGAACAGGTGAGATAAACAGAAAGTCAAAATTATCTATAAACTTTTTTATATTGTCATAAGCAACAGGTGAATTGGCCATCTGTCCTAAGTCACACTACAAAAATCTTCCCGCATAAACACTAATTATGAACTGCCTACGTCCCTTTTGTGCAAGTCTCAGGAGTGAAACACTACTCCAACACTACCTATTATTAAATTAGTGGCTTTCCTGGTCTACCTTACAACCCTGGCTATAAATGAAAACCTAGAAGATGCTAAGATGCAACTGAAGAAAAAGAAAATTAAAAGAAGGATGATAAATTTGCTGTTACTCAGATTTAAATTCCCAATTTTTTTTTTCAAACAGAAAAATCTACCTTGAATTTGAGCCTTTTCAGCTTCTTCCATCCTTTTCTTGCTTTCAAAAGCAGAGCAAAATCTTTGTGTTTCTAATATAGCATTGTAGTGTAATGAAATAGTACACTGATTCAGGTTAAAATGATTCACCACAAAAAAAGTCAGTAAAGTTATGAAAGAAACATATTAAAATAGTCTAGTTGTCAAAAGGAGAGGGGAATGAATGATCTTTGAATATAAAATTAATTGGTTTATATATTTCAAGAAAGTTTTTATTATTATTGTTTTGCCCAATATGATTTGGCAAAATCTATTCAATTTTGTTAACTGCTTTGTATTCTCAGAAGTGGAAGTTTGGGAAATACCAAAAAATGAACCACACATTTCTTACAGGCCAAACCAGGAGTTTGGCACCTGCTATCCCACATTAGGCTCTCAAGCAGTACAGGCCTTCACTATAAGGAAGTATAAACTGTAAGCTTTTAAGAAAATGCTTGTAAAAGTAAAAAAGGCTTCTCTATAGCATTGTGAAGGGATGGGTAAATCACTAGAGATATGGAAATATATGGAAAAGAGTGTATTTCTACTATGATATAAAAATACTGGAAAGGACTAAGAAAAGGAGATTTAAAGAACAGAAATATCATGAAGAGAATGTAAAACAATTCAGTCAAAATATGAGTTTTGCTGCACAGAACCAAAAATTTCATTTTCAGGCTCCACTTTAAGTTGCAAAACTAATCTTTCACTACAAGACCTTCTTTTTTTTTCCTTTTTGAGAAAAAATAAATCCCAGATTTAGAAAGTTATGTAGTAGTTCAATGGGTATGAAAACGAGCCAGCAATTTAATCCATTTCACATTCAGAAGCTCCTGAAGTTTAAGAGCAGATTTGGTCACATCTATATTTAAATTTGTTAAACTTAGTCATAATTTATAAACATACTTTCCATAAGTCTTTTTTTTTTCCCTTGAAAGAAACATTTGCTGTAGAATAATGAATATGAATTATGCAAAGAAAATCTTTAAAGAAATACTTCTTGCATATTTTAAGCCTGTTAAAAACTTGAATTTGAAAGACATTGACATCCAGAGATTCATTTCTTTTTATAATAAGAAAAATCATCACAAAATTGTAGTTCAGAACATGTCAGTTAAGTTACTCTAGGCAGGGAAATTTGTGTTACAGCTATTCTTTTGACTTTATGTAAGGCTAGAAACCTTGTCCTATTCATATTGTAGAAGGTAATAATATTTTTTAATTCATTGCCTTTTCTCAACTTAAAGAGAAAAAAAAAAGGCATCTTAACATTACCTATCTGACAAATCTTTTCACGTTTAAGATAGAAGTTAACTTAGAAAATTGACTGAGCCATGGAAGATGGAAGTCGGCTGCCAGACTCAGGATTCAGCACTAAGATAGAAGTTAACTTAGAAAATTGATTGAGCCATGGAAGATGGAAGTCTGCTGCCAGACTCAGGATTCAGCAGCACTAAATCAAGCAGCAGCTCCTACAGGAACTAGTGGCAACTCCAGACTAGGCTCAGGGGAACATTTGTTATCTGTTTGGTTTGGGTTTTTTCCCATTTTTTAATAGCTGTAATAAAAAAATCTACACAAGGTAATTCTCCTTTCTCCTTTTGTTCTGTTCTCGCATTCTATAAGGCTGTGTTAGTTGGAAGAGTGTTTTTACAGATGCCATTTTAGCACAGAGAAAAGTGACACTTGTCTCCCAAAAGAACTGCAAGTCAAGTTTTTATCTGCCTTTTTTTTTTCCCCACATTATCTTTGAGAGACACTTCCATCCCACCAACTTTGCTGGGTTTGTACATGTTGAGATCCTTCAGACTACATATGAATTTGAATTTGTATAGTATAAAATAAATGAACATAAAAGTACATTTTAAGTGTTATAAAATTTTTGGTCTACAGTCATAATCAGGAAATTTGAAAGCTGATTAAAGTTTATTTTTATAATTTCATAAATTAAAATTTTTATCATGGACTTTATCTCAGGCATCTTTAGGTATCAATATCCATTTTGTTACTGACTCAA
The DNA here is from genome assembly GCF_000695815.1 of Acanthisitta chloris. NCBI lineage: Eukaryota > Metazoa > Chordata > Aves > Passeriformes > Acanthisittidae > Acanthisitta > Acanthisitta chloris. Next base: position 45,091 of record NW_008687511.1, on the reverse strand, counting down.
AATTGCAGCAAGATTAAAAGCTAACAAGAAACATCCTCTTCCTGCATTAGACCTTCCTGATAGTACTGTGTGTCACTGCATAGGTTGTTATTCCTCAATATTTCCAAGTTGATAAACTCAGAGACAGTGATATATCTGTCCTGGAAGAGATCGACTGATTCAACAGTTAACAGCACAAGAACTTCAAAGTAATCATTGCAGAGTCATACTGAAACCAACCAGCCCTGCAATCCACTCAATAAATCCAGTAACCTGAAGAATGTGACATCTTTCCGAGCTTGCATTCTGTGCTCTGTTACATGCATGGAGTCACCCTTAGCAAGGATTCCAGGAGCATAAGGAAGAAAAGCATACTGTGAAATTCAGCATCTCCATCACAGATTGCTGGGTAAGAGTTTAAAATATTGCACACAACAGTAAATATGGACAGAAAACTTACTATGCAACAAGTGTCGCTGAACATAATAGGAACTGAATATCATGCACATATAAGGAAAAATGCAGAACATGTCTAGTTATTCACTTTCCTCAAGCTGTTTGTTAGATATATGCAATTTACCAGTGCAAAGTAATCAATACCAGCAGATTAGTCTCATGAGTATGAAGAGATCAGTCTTCTTTTCATCAGCATCAGGAATGGACTTGCCATTAGCAGTGAGCTCTCTGCTCAAGATTCCTTTCTATGAAAACCACCACCAATATTACTGACATTTGTGGCTTTTGTTCTCATTGCTTATTTTCTCTATACAACTTTGCTGTTGTTTTGTTTTGCACACTTTAGCAATGTGGCAAAACCCAGAAATAAGATCCTGCATGACCTATTAAGATGTTACAATTCTCAGAGGTCTGATTTCCTGTGAAAATAAATAACATATATGGTAAAAGATTTCTCAGGAAAATATTTTGCCTTTGGAAGTGGCATCAACAATAGAAGGTATTACAACAGCAACAGTTTAAAGAAAGAAGCTTATGGATAGAACACAGCCAAAACACATTCTGTGGTGCAATAAACAAAACGTCCAGAACCACCAAAAAATTCAAGATGTGTGATTACAGTACAATATATAAAGAGACTAACTACTGATAGATGATGCTACTTGCTATTAGATGGTATTTCCTTGCTGAAAATCTGACAGATTGTAGAAATATCAGATGAGATTATTTTAAATTCAATAAACCAGCTGCAAATTGAACTAGACTATGTTGACTGTGTAATCACTAGAAATGACTTAGTGCCAAATGCATCAAAAATACAAGCTATTATATAAAAATCTACAGTAGGAAATATAAAGCAACTGGAATAATTCCTGGGATTTTTAAAATATTTTAACCACATTCTCCCTAAGCCTTGTTCAAGCTACAAAGAAAAGTGCTGTTTCAGTCTGTGAAGACAGGAATTCTGGAATGGTCACAAGAAGAAGTTGGTTTTTTTCCCTCTGATGGAAGTGCTCTCCTAGGTTAATTAGGAGCTTCCATATAAAAGTAAGGATTTTTGATACCTGACATAAATATATGGTAGTTGCCTGTTCTCATGACTTGTATCAGGGCAGTAAGACTAGAGAAAATTAGAAAAAGTGAAGAAAATACATTCCTTGGAACTTTATGGCAATCATGGTTGACTAGTGTACAATATTGCAGTTTAAGAGAACAAAGCACTAAAAAGATTGATCAGAAAACTGTTCTATTAAAACCTATTTGGGCATATCACCTGAGGCTGGTAATAAAAATTACAGAATGTTGAGAAACAAGGGAATGTACCCCTAGAAAGGAAATAGCAATTATAGATTCATTGACAAATTACATTTTTTTCTCAAGATTTCATAGAATATACCACTGATAAGTATCATATTCTCTATCAACAGGGACTTACTTGAAGCAACTGTAAAAACAAATACAGATGACAATTGTAATTACTGTTAGAGTCTGACCCATATAATAACTACCAGGTGGTTTGACAAGGAAAAGAATTGTAGACAATGACTAACTACTCCAACAGAAGGATCTATGATCTAAAGTATGTGACATTACACTGGAAGGAAGAAAAACTGTAAAGGAACCTTTAAAAACACTTGGACAAATATATTTAGAATGTTATCATGAAGCCAGGAAAGAAAAAACTTATCTTTCAAAGGAATTTTGGTTCTGTTCCTTTAGCAACACATCTAAAAAGACAACAGCTAAGCATATATCCCACCAAGGTATCACTTGTTCTCAAAATATCTGAAGTGGGGAAAAAAAGAAATCAGATAAGGCTTACTGAACAGAAAATATGTTCACTGAAGTGTGGATCACAGCAGTTACTATTTGAAATGCAGAAGACTGATCAAGCTTATGTTTCTTTTCCCCATCCCCCAAAGGGAGTTGCAGAATAAACCTACCTACTCATTACTAAAATAGGACATTCAGAATTTATGATAGAAATCAACACACAAAGGAAAAAAAAACCCCAAAACAACTAAAATAGTACCCTTACAATAAAAATGTAAGAAAAAGACATCACATCCATTCCATTCTTATTTGATTTTCCAAACAAAAAGCATGGAATTCCAAGCACTTATAAAAAAATCTCAAGAATTTGACATTTTCTGAAGTGGTTATTTTCCTACACATACATATAACTGAGTACATATAAGGCTTGCACAGCTGTTAATGAACAGGAAGAAAAAAAAACAGCTCCAGCTCAAGGAAAGACAATGGAAATTCTACCAGATGTCTTGGCACAAGATTGGTACTTATATTTACTGCTCAAGGCTCTAAGAGTTTTGTTAAGGCATCCCTTCTTAATCTGGTATAAACAAAAAAGAATAAAGATTAAAAAAATTCTGAAGTTCACAGTGTAAAAGAGGAGGAAAAAACATTTCCCAAAGCTCCATGTTTAAGGAGTAGAAACAGTATATCTAACTAATCTGGAAGTAAAGTTCCAAATGAAACAGCCTGACCATACCAAATCAAATCAGTAGTTTAACTGTTCATCACATCAGAACTGCATCTGACATGATCCTCTGCAGAACAGCTACAGGCAACAAACAAAACGACATCATAATTCCAATATGTAGGAGTACCTGAAACCTTGCTGACAGCCTGTGTTGCTGACAATTTTATTAGACTTAAATGAAGCCAACACATTTTCATATCAAATCTTAGCAACATGTATTTTCAAGGTAAACACCAAGTTAGTCTTCACCTTGTCTATAAGTTCAAAGAATTGGCACTGTTTGGATAAGTTTTCATTGATATAGTTCTTTGTCGCTTAAGCCATATTTCATTCCCTCTATATAATTTATTTCCTGAGGATAAATTCATACCATAATGGCATCTTTAGTATCAGATGAACAGTACATACCTTTAACAACTTTATAATTCATCATGCATCATACCAGTTTTACCTCTACTTTATTTTCTTCATATGCAGATTAAAACAATAATCTCAATATGGAAACACACACTAATGCAATTTTTCAGATTCTATTACGTCTCTGTGAGTCTTACAAAAGGTTCCATTTCTTCTCACAATACAAAAGATTCGTCCACATTTTTTTTAATACAGTGCATATAGTCAATGAATCTCAGTCCCAGTAACCTACAGTTTCATAAGCTGAGTGCTAGTAGCTGGACCACGTGGTTTTACTCATTTGATAAGCAAAAGGAAATAATTCTTCCTTAAAGTATTTCCTAGAAATCCTAACTCCAGCTATACCTTACTCAGTCCCATCTGGTGACATGCAAAGTGCATACATATGAACATACACATGTGTACATACATTTGCACACACACACTTAAGAAGTCTCTCAGGTAAATGAGATAATATTATGTGAATAATAATTGATAAACATATGTACATAAACATGTTATTTAATAAACTCTGTCTTTTAAGGGCCTTCTTATTTTACTTCTAAACAATTATACTGGAATTTGATTTACTTGATATAAGAAAGGAAAACACACAAAAACACGTCATACGAATGAAGTTGCTTTAAGAATCTGAATAACTATTGTTTGTGATTTAGGTTGCCATTAAGACTTGGGAAAGCCAGATCTTCAGAGCAAGAGAGATTCAGGAGATGCAGTTGCTTACTGAGGTACATTGCTCAAGGTATGGTAACATCTGAATAAACTAGACAAAACCAGAAAACATCTGCTGAAAAACTTAGAAGGTTTTTCCTTAAAATCTTCAAAAGCAAAGGTTATAAACCGAGCAAATTTCACCCTGAGTGAACAGATATAAATGCAATAGATATGACAGAAAGGATGCTAACATTTGCAGAAACTCAGGATAGTGGACTGCTTTTTTTTTTAATTTCTATTCACTTCCTCAGTTCAGCAAAGGGACAACTCACTTTGCATTGCTCTATGAGAAATATAGAAATAAAAATTAATTTAGGCAGACCATGGGCTTCCTGTAGGCTCCATAGTTGTACCTATGAAAGATCTGCTGGTAATTAAACTAGTTATTTTATCATACTGATTTTACAAACAGTTTTAACATCATCAGTTTTCTTGTGTTAATTATGCTCAACTAACTTACCAGGAATGTTATACAGGAATTATGTGTTTTCCATTTATTCCAAGCAATCTAAGCTCTGAACTGGACTGAGGAACTGAACTGTATTTCTGCAACAAATCCTAGATGATATCTCAAGCATTTTTAGAATGGCTGTGTGCACATGCACACATGCAGGATTACTTATCTCTGTTTGATAGAAGCTGGTTTTACAGAATGAGACCACAAACAATTTTCATGGTACCTTATGATTAACACCAGAATGACACATTAGAAAGCACACTTGCACAGGCAAGCAATTACACACTTTTCCCCAAACATATACATAGTGATTTCATTTGAATCATCACCTAACTAGCTTTAGTTTGCATTAAACAAAGAAAAAAAAGGAGAAATCATTTATAATTCCTATTGCTTCTTTTTTATACTCCATTAGTTGCCAGATTCAGTGCATACACTAGCAAAGAGTTTAGACCAAGACTGTTGTGTTAGGGTAGACACAGCCTCAGGCACTGCTACTCATTATGTTGATCCAAGTCATAGTGTGCTGTAATGATGGGTTGGAAAATCCATCCCATTTGAAGTGCACAATCTGAGATTATATTTAACAGGATTCATTCTAATGTACTCCACCTCCAACTTGGTATTGGTTTTCTTCGGAGGGGGAGATTTTCACTAGAGAACTAATAACACTGTAAAGGAAAAACAAGAGATTAAAACATAAGAAGGAAAGGCATATTATCACTATTAAACATACCAGATGCTTAGGAGACCTAATGTAATATATTAGCAAAACTTTAAAATCAGTGACTAGCATTTCCAGAAGCATTTTCATGGTCTGTGACTGCTGCATCCTACGATGTTCTGAGGAGAGCTAAACTTGAAGCATACTAACATTAAAATCCATAAACATTGAATATTTTAGGGATGGTTGCAAAAAGGTATTGGCAAAAATTCTAAAGCAAGTCACCTCAACAAAACCATCTCTTATCATCAAGAAGTGTATTATGCATGTTTTGTCTTGTGATTTGATTTGTTGGGGTTTCCCCCCCCCCATCAGCATATTCTCTGTTAATTAAGCAAAAAAATTTTAGTTTGCCAGGGTTAAATCATTTTATGGAAATCTCTGAGTTGATGGAAATCTCTAAGATCTAAGATAAACTTGAAGGGGCCTTGTTAACAGTAGACTGCCAGAAACCTGGGACTGAAAAAATGTACCCTGAAAGCAATAAAAAGCAGGAGGGGCACTTCATTTCTCTTGCCAGCTACTGCATATAAACTTCTTTCAGTTTCCTGACATTTCATTCAAATGAAAAACTGATGAAGCTAGATATATTTAGCTGCTTCAAAAGTTCTCTGAACTATGCCTTCAACTGTTTCAGTAGAGATAGATTTTTCTTGTTCACTCATAGTGTTCTCTATTGAACACCTTTCCTCAAAACATCCCAGCCCCAACCTAGGAGATTGACATAGTTCTTTTACATCTGCTCTCCTATTTTGACAGCATTTATTCTGTGTCTTCAATAATGCATCATCATTTCTGAAACAAATCTGCATTCCTCAAGCCATATGTTGTCAAATTCCATTTCACAGCTTTGCTCACACGTTCTTTTCCTATTTCAACACTACAAACTGAATAGTTTTCCTCCCCTTTCCCATTTCCTCTTCTTTCCTTCCTTGTTTGGTCAGAGTTGCCAGAACTCTGTTCAGCATGGTTTCATTTTTGGTATCTGCAGTAGCAGTCTTGTCTGTTTTAGTTTTTGATGTCTACACGACACTTCACAGATTAACTTTATTACTGAATCCTAGAAGGCTTTCAAAGCTGTACCACTAATGATAATGCTCAAAATTGATTCCTGTTCTGCTGCTCTCAAAAACATAGATACCTGAGCAGCGACACTGAAGGAACAGTGAACAGACTATTATTGATGCAAGAATTTCAACAGTCTGCAGCTACTGCAAGTAACTTAATTACTAGATGTTTTGTCTTGTGAAGATTTCTTATATTTTTCCTTAAATATACAAGAACATTTTTGTTTATCTCCAGTATTTTGCCCATTCATATGAAATTATGCTTAAGACAAGGCATACAAGTCAAGATGCCTTCTGTTTGATCAATGACAATGTGTGCTTCAGGTAACTCAAAGCTTCCACAGAAGATTTACAAAAGATAGAGCTGACTTTTCATAACCAGACAAACCTTCCCACCAGACAGGCACACCTGGCTACAGTCAGAAGTGACTGGTCTGAAACAGCAAGAGAAAGTAAGCATTTTCTCTAGATACCTTTGGGCATGATATCAAGTCAGTGGAAACTGACTTGAAAGATCTTTTTACAAAGTATAAGTAACAAACTTAGGAACATGTCATAAAAATGATCAGTCGTGCATAACTGTATGAATGCTCAAACCTAACTGAAACACAATCATAGCAAATATATACATGGCCATGAAAGACTACAGGAATAGGATATGAACCAGGTAGCAAATGTACAATATTTTTCCTATAACATTTTATTTCTTGCATGGCACTTTTCACAGATCCCAGAAGACTCAGGATAAATAAAATTAGCCATGTTACTACCAGCACTATTGTAGTCTACAAAATGTAACAGGAATTCCTATGCATTTTTCCAATTTTTCTAAAGCAGAGCAAACAAGTCTCTATAGCACTGTATAAGCTAACTTTATGCCATCATAGAGGCCTTTTATGACTCCAAGTGCAAGTAATGAGCAGGAAAAGACTACTTAGGAATTAATTTATGGAGTTATGAAAGGTTTTTAATGAAACAAGAAAACAGATGAGGCTTTAGTCTGCAGGTTTCACAGAATCCCTATACCTCCAAGAACGTGCTTAAATAAACATATTCCTTAGAAAGAATGTGGATATATAAATTCCTTTTTTGATATGCTGGATAGAGTATTTCAGATAAAACCTTCCCAGGTTTTTTTGAGTTCTGTATAATCTGATCTGAAATTGCCTCTGCAGTAAAGAGTATGTGAAGATTTCAGGGGCAGAAAAACAGCAGTATTGAAGCAAGTTAGCTTTTTTTGCACATGCCCTTTTTATAAACTATAAGCAATATACAAATAGGTTTTTTTGCTTTCCCATTTGTTTTGATTTTTAATATGCAGTAAGAATTTGTGCATGTGTATAAATACAAAATCAAATACTTAATGATGACATATTTCTCTTGACACTTACTATGTGATATAGGAAACTATGAAAAAAGTTCTTAAAAATAAGTTTTCACTACACTCATTTATTTCTTTTACTAAAAGGATGTGATTTTCCACTCATGTCTATGGAATTACAGAAATAAAGCTTTTTTTAAAATCAAAACTGCAATTTTCTTTCCAGTCAGTCCAAAGAGTCAATAATTTTGAAAGCAGTTCATTGTGTTTCACTTGTCCCTGAACAAGACACTAATGTTGTTTCCAATACAATACTGTGTCCTTTTCTAAAGTGAAAAACATGGAGCTGTTCTAAGAACTGTTAAAGATCTTGCATCATCAGTCCAAAAAAAGAAAAGTTACAAGTACTGCAAGAAAAGAGAGTTATTTTTGTGGATGAACAAAGAAAAGAATTATTGTGGATTTTTAACTTCTCTTTTAATACAGCCTTTTTGCAAGACTGTGAACATGATGACCTGCCTAGATGTTTCTGCTTCTTTGAAACACATAAATGCTGTACATATTGAGTGATAAAATCTTTAAGGATAAGAACAGTATCTTTGTTAGTATCTATGCAATATATGGCACAGTAACATTCTTTTTATAATTACACTATTTTTATAACACCAACATAAGAAACATTCATAAAGGCAAAGTTGGATCTGTACACAAAGATGGAGAGCAAGATACGACTTGCAATGTTGACAGAAATATGGGACAGAAAGACTATTTGATACAACATTAATATTTTAAGCACTTATATCTCATGAAAGTAGTAGCAAGACCTTTTCCTTCAAAGTTTTGTGGTTGTTATGTTTAACAAACTGAGGAGAAAAACCCCACACCTTAAATGCTAATGTTTTATCAACTTGTTAAGTGCTACATGGACCACAAACTCTTTTGCAAATAAATATACTACTCTAAAGAATTATCATCATAAAGCATTTTCATAAAATCCGAAATTTATATTAATAATTAAAAAATACCTACCACTACTGTCAATTGGGCCTACAGAGTAATTTATCTTCAAAATTATTTTGTTACATTCTAGTTCATGCTCTGCAAAATGTAGTGAACATCTTTGAGACATATTAACACATTTAAACTCCCAATAATTCTGCCATGATTTCTATTAATATTCTTACTAGAAAAAAAGGAAGCTATTTATTGATTCTGATTTTTAATCAGCTATTAATCTATTATATTTTTACATCATATTCATAGTTAATCTCTCAGCCTTTCCAACACCATTCACCCATCTTTCAGAATTTCCTTCTATATCATTTGGCTGACTACTCCAAAATGGCATATTATCAATAGACACAACTACTATAAGCACAAACAGTTTTGTTATAAGTTTAAAAAAATCCCTCAGAATCTGCATTTCTGTGGTGAATCAATAGAGCACCAGCTATACACTCATAGCCTGCAGAAAACATGATGGGGCACAGAAAATTTTTCAAAAATATACTATTTTTAGGGCATTCTCATACCTCCTATTTGTATTTGCAGTCATTTCAATTATAAATACCTTGACTTATTCATTAACTGATATTATTCAGACACACAAAGGTGTTGCATCCAAACTCCATTTCATTCCTTTTGGCACAGAAGGCCTATCAGGTCTGAAGACATGGCAAATAATAATTAATTTGAACACATAGTGTTTTATAAACACAAGAAAAGCTGAGAGCCTGCAGAAATAGCAAAGTAATCCTGGTACATAGCAATATTTCCTTTTTAAAAAAAAATTGAATACCAGAGAGCCGTGTGTTCACTTGAAATACTGTGGCATTAAAGAGTCTTTGCATCATTCATTTCCAGAAATATTTTTAAAGCTTTTTATATGGGCAACTGTGGTCTGCTAAGGCAATAAGCACTCAGAATTATATTCAAGATCTATAGAGGATAAAAGTGTGAATAAGGAAAATTAACAAGAAAAAAATGCAGAAAGGAAAATGTGTTTCCTATTAGTAGCAATTTTGTATCCAAATCTGACATCAGATAATTTTTAATAACTATTTCTTGCATCATGAAGTGATAGACAATAAAGAGACTTTCTGCCTTCGACAGTATTCAAACTAAAATTGTAGAGAAGCATTCCATTTTATGAGGAGTATATATAAATGAAAAGCCACTCAATGACAAAAAGGCCCTTTTTCGCCTGCACACACACAATTCCCCACTAGGCAAGAAACTCCATACTGGGAGCAATAATCAAAAAATTCAATTTGCAAAGGATTAGCTCCATACAAAGGCTAGAGGCTTAATGCTACAGAACAATGGGAGTAAATATATGCTTAATGCATGGCATTTGATAGGACAAGAAGCTTATTATCCCTGGAATAAAAAAAGATAATCTTAAAGTCAAAGTGCATCTAAACCAAGCTATCTAAATACTCTTCATAACAAAGATGGACTCTGCACCTACTCTCTTCCCTCCCCATTTTCAGAATGGAAAAATAAAGAAACAAAACAGTTGTCTAGCTCTTCAGGCAGTGTTTTGACTCCAGCAGCTAATCTAGGTCTTCATTAGTTATTTCCCTAAAGCAGTTCTCATAATTCCTCCTTAAAGAAAAAAGTATTGACTTATTTTACACTTAACTTCTACTTACTGCACCGGTCATTTCCATAATCATAAACCAGCCTGATCACTGGCTGTCTTTTGCGACATAGCAATAATGTGAGAGTCTTCAGGCTGCCTTAGGCAACAATCTAGGGATATTAGCATACATCAGGTGCCCTAGGCTCACCACTTTAGAAGTATGCAGCAATATTAGGTGAAGAAAAGCAATAGGCAGTTATGAGATAACTTCTCCCCAGGGAAAGTTTTATTCCAGCCTTCAATAGATACTAGTTTGTGCCCTGGAAGATTTATTCACAAATTCCAGCTATATTGTTTTCTTTATGATTTTTATTTATTACTATAACTCCAAGCTCTTGTTATTCAAATAAATAGATCAGTTGTGAAAAAGTTAAGGTGCCAATAATTGTGAGCTAGTCAAAGGGCTTCTATACTATAATATATATACTATAATATCTCTGTATTATGATGATTGTACCTGGGTTTCCCCAGCTGTCCTTTGGAACTTAGTACTTTTCATAAGAAGTTAAAAGATAAGGCTACAAGAGGGTCCAATCCTCCTCATTAAAATGCTGAAAATTCAAAGCCTTTCAGTACCGAAGTCCAACATTATAATCAGTAATGAAGTATTAGCTCTGCTGAGTTACTGTAGGTGGTATTATGAAGGAAGTGTATTTCTAATAGATGATTAGATGGAGCTCTGAAAATAGGTAAGATAGGGAAATAATAGGTACTGTTAATACAGCATTAAGGGTCAAGGTAGGTAAAAATCATTAATATATCATTTAATTGGTTTCATACATTGTCATATAAAAAGTTAATCCTTGAGCTGTCTGAGACTGTTAAGATATAGAAATTCAGACTATAACCCACAAAAGTTACACAGTTTCATCTTATATTAGTACTGCTGGGAAGGGAATATCATCATTAAGGAGAGCTTACAAGTTGGAACACTATTCAAGCAATCCAGACTTTATTTTCATTCTTTCTTTTGCAACTCCCACAGTGTTTTATTTCATTACCTGACTATGGATTTTACTCTTTTGACCACTGACACATCTGTATATTTTAACTGTAAGGACATGGGGAATGTAAGGGTACATATACATCAGGAGCATAAGAATACCTCATTTATGATTACGGAAACTAGAAGCAAGAGATGGGACAAGTGATAAATCACAGATAGATATACAAATCTCAGAAACATGAGATAGATAATGAAGATTATAACCAATACCACCTGTTTGCTGAAGGAACCAACTAGTGCTTTGTAACTGATAGGAAGGTGGGAAGCAAAATGATATTATGTATCTCATGCGAAAGAATAAATTAATTATAAGGTGTTTGAGTGAGTTTGCGGGATCATGCAAAACACTATGGGATGTTATAAGGTGATTGTGGACATGTATACAACCTACTATGGGGTGCTTAGGAGAAGAAGAAAGGCGAGGGAAAAAAGCAATGATGGTGAGTGAGTTAAGCAAGCGTAAGAAACTGGAGAGAAGGAAGCTGAAAGGGGAAATATTATACCTCAAGAAGATGCTGCTTGGCTGAGCCCTGCACTTGACCAACTACGTCTATACCAGCTGTTAAGCTTTAATCCTAGCCAAATTCTTTATCAACTACCTCAGTCCTGTGTATGTAGGTGCATGTGATTCACTAGTGCAAGCTTGAACTGGACTAGCACCTGGCAAGATTCAAGAGGTAGAGCCTGGATAAGCAGAGCCAGCATCTGCCTGTGGACTCTAGAGAGCTCAGAGATCAAAGAACTTGAAGAGAACAGGAGAGTTGCTGTCAGTGAGGGAGGTGTGTGTGTATATGACTGCAACTGATGGGCTTGGCCTTGGCCAGCATTTGCTCCATCTGATACAGGGGAAGCTTCTAGCATCTTCTCAGAGAAGCCACCCCTGTAGCCCCCACATGCTACCTACACCTTGCCACACAATACCAATACAGTAAACTTGAATTTCCCAGGATAACACTCATTGAAAACAACACATATCGATTCACTTCTAACTGCTGAGACAGAAACTGCCAAGATTCTTTTTGTCTCCTAGTATATCACTTGTGCTTTTCCTTAGCCTCTATAGAAATACTTTAAAAAATAGAAAAAAGAATGATAACAGCAACCATAGTCAACTCAGAATCACTTAACATTTCCTGACACTACCATGCAAAACAATTATCCTCTGGATCACAAAGTATGCACAGCCCTTGACTGTTCTAGGAGTTTTTCTTACACAAGTATAATTACTTCAGGGGGATTGAGTACATGGAACTAATTGATGTTTAACATTTAAGAAATGTAACACAATTTTATGCCTGTGTAAAAATGTCAAAAGTAATTCATAATATTTGAAGAAATTTCACTGTTGGCAGAATCAATAGCTACACATGGGAAATTATCTCAAATAAGAGTGCCACATTTGATATAAAACTCACATTTAATATAAAAGATAACCATATTTCCTGTTTCTGTATGTGACCCATAAAAATCCAAGTAATATCAACAGGATCAAGTTTATATGATAAAGAAAAGCTTTTTAAAAATACATCAAACATTATGCTAAAGGTCATACCAGATCCAATTCTGAAATGTCATTGTATACAAAATTCCAGCATTTGTTAGGATGAAAGAGAAACAGAACTTGTATTTATTTTTTAAATAATTATGAAATGGTGTCATTTCAGATAAGTTTATGTATTTTGTATAAGAACATTAAGAGCATTTTCACTAATCCACAAAGTCAGATGTAAATTGTGATTCAGTAATTTATGATAGAATCATACAGTCATAGAATGGCTTGGATTGGAAGAGATCTCAAAGATCACCATGCCCCTGCCATGGACAGAGAGGCTAAGATTCACTCTAAGGGTATGAGTTCCTCTAGCTTTCTAATGGTCAGCCCTCATAAGCAGCCTTGCAAAGCAAAGGAGCAGAGATTTTTGTGGGTTCTAGGATGAATAATCACTGTTTTAAAGTTAAGAATAGCATTGTGGTTATTCCAACACTAAAATTGTCTTGTGTCACTGTTCTCAGAGCACTCAGCAGCTTGGAAAAAACAAATTTGATGTGACAATAGTGAATAATAGAACATGAATATTGAAGCAGTTATGGGATCTTTTGTTCAACTTTTACTCTGGGCCAAACTGTGTTTCCTAAAAAGAAGACCATAGATTTATCATTTCAGATAGATTCACACTTGTGTGAAGAGCAGCATCAGCAGCTTAAAGCAGCAGCAGCTGCTTTTCATATTAGCATGTAGCAGAAAAGAGAAACTTATCTATGCTGAAACTGAAAATCCTGTAGAATCTAACCTTCAGCTAATAGAGCTAAGTGCAGCTGGGAATTTGACTTGCTAGAATAGTTTCAGACTTCTTTCTTTGTGTTGCAGTGACACATTTTAACACTATTTCAGAAGCAAAGATAGACCTACCAATCTCTATCTTTTCCTCTACACCCTTCTAACTTGTCAGGCCCTTAGTATTTCATCTGCTCTACTCACTGATGTCAGTTTCTGTCTGAGAGAGTCTGAAATTTGTAAAGAGACTGACAGCTTTCCTTACCTAACTTCCAGTTTTTAAAATTCCAGCTCATGAAGAATGAAGCAATACCTTCCATCTTAACTAAAAGAAATGGATTTAAAAGATTCATACACTGGCAAGAAGTATTCCCATCTTAAAACTAGTGCCATCACAACTAGTCTTCAATCTTAGCAGGCTGGTTAAGGCTTTAAGGTGGCACAAAAGACAGTTTGCCTTCAAGTCCCAGCAGTGGTCTCTCAATATCAGGTTTTATGGACTTGAATATAAGTCACTAAAGGAGTTTGTACTATTGGTAAGAAACATTACTTGTCCCTGACCGTTCAAAGGAGTTTGTTCTTTGACAGCCCAATTCTGAAAGTATTAGAAAACCTTGCGACATATATTTGGGACAATGAGAAATAAATCCTCTTCCTAAAATGAAATAATGAATGATGAATGATGGAGGAAATACCTGTCATTGATGTGAAGTGGTAGGAGAAGTTAACATCAAAGTAGTGCCAGATAGCAAAATAATGCAGACTTGTAGCATTGTGAACAGAAGTCATTCACTATTTAACCAAAAAGTTCTTCTAAAGAAAATTGACAAAGCATTTACATATAGAAGTGATAGCAAAACACAACATGAGAGGAGAAATTTTTTTTAGAAAATTAGTACCAACACCGACAAAAAGGCACACATGGAATGTTTTATATCCCAAGGTAAAACTGACTTCAGTATTTGGTATAAAAATGCTATTCAGGCATTTAAATTGACATCAAGTTAAAAATTTCACAACAAATAAAGGGTTGATGGTCTTACAATATCACTTTCTAAGAAGCAAATAGAACATTATGAAGCTACTTTTAAAAGTGCAGGTAACAGTTTGAAATACTTCATTGTAAAAAAACAAAAAGAAAAAGAACCCATAATCTGTTATAAACCAATTTAAAACTAAAAGTCTTTCATTAAAAACACTGACCTAATCTGCTTCCTTCAAGTACACATACAGGCTGCAGGTTTTGAGGGCTGAGTGGGAAGGTGCTTAATTTACTTTTATGAACAAATTTTTTTTAATACACATTAAAAAGCCGGAAAGCCTCATCACTGCTGCCAAGAATAAACTCCACTTTTCATATAAGATCTTGAACTGCTATCTCTCAAGCATAATCCATCTATGACTGCTAACATCAGGAGACACTCATCTTTTAAATATTTTTAAATGCTTATTATCTGGGCTTTGCAGAACAATACATCTATTAATGACAGCAAGCAAAACAGTTCTGAAACATCACTAACAGCAACAAACATCCTTGAAAACTGTTTTATCTGAAATAGTAGGACCTTTAAGTATCACTAAAGAATTTCAAGGCAGACTGATACCACTGCTCCTTTCCCAGTAGCTTCCCAGCATATCACATAAAGCAGTAGAAAAAGAAGTACAATCTAAAAATGGCACTAATTTAGCCTGTCATTTTCATACCAAATCTGCAACTTGTTAACTAAAGGGATTGCAGCAATGTTTATTGACTCGATGAAACAGTCAGTATCTTCTGAAACCTCTCCTATGCATCAAGAAAGCTTTTGAGTGTTTTTTTTAAATTGTCTGAAGCAATAAGTTTAAATGCATGTTATTTACCTTGAGCACCTAAATATATTGTCAGATATCATAAAGAGGGAAAGCACTGTAGCTTCAGAGGTTTGGGTGAATGTAGTGTGGTAAGGTCACACCTCAAGTACTGTGTCCAGTTTTGGGGTCCTCAATTTAAGGACATTGAGGTGCCTGGAGCAAGTCCAGCATAGGGGAATAAACCTCATAAAAGGTCCAGAAAACATGTTGTATGAGGAAGGGCTAAGGGAATTGAGTTTGTTTAGCTCTGAGAAGAGGCAGCTCAGGGGTGGCCTCATTGCTCTCTACAACTACCTAGAAGTGGGTTGTAGAGAGGTGGGGGATGGTCTCTTCGGCCATGTCTGCAGTGAGAGGACTAGAGGGTACAGGCACAAGCTGAGACGGGAGATTCAGATTAGATGTGAAGAAAATTTTTTTCCCCTATTAGGGTGGTCAGGCACTGGAATATGTTGCCCAGGGAGGTGGTGGAGTCACTACCCCTGGAAGAGGGGCAGGAGGATATGGTTTAGGGGTTACAGCAGAGTGACAGCTAATGGCTGTACTTGATGATCTTAGAGGTCTCTTCAACCTTATGATTTTATTATTCTATCAATTAAAAAAAATTCACAAAAACTACAAAGAGCAAAACAAAGAAACTTGTCATGATTAAGAGGGTAAGTCTTTCAATAGGCTTTTGCAGTAACTCTCATAAATTTGTAACCCAAAAATTTCTGTCACACATTTTGTTCTTCTGTGGCTGAACTTGCTGCAGTTTGTTACTATTGCTCTATGGTTTATGGAGGTGAAAAATAAAATGTTTAAAGTAATATACAAACTGATATAAAAGAGCTGAGAACATAAGATACCCAACCTGAACTCTATACATGGAACCTGCATAGATCAATAATCCGGATTTTCATATAATAAATATAAAACATGAAGCAAAACTACTCAAAGAAAGTGCTGTAGGGAACTCAAATGTCAGACATTACTAACAAGCCTTTCTCATCATTCTCAGAGACAAGAAAAACATTATTAATTAAAGCAAACAATACTCCATTATGGGGGAGGCCACAAAATTTCAGGTCTTTTGGGATACAATTATATTTTGCAAATAAGCAATTAGGATTATTTCAAGATAAAACATATATATATACGCTATATTTTTAACATGATTTTACAGAATTTTCTGAGGCTAATTAGAGAGCTGCTGGAAAGGAAAAACCAATCTCTCATATGTCTTGAAATGCATAACCCACAGGCATAAGAAACACAGCATAATGTGTTGTTTTCATTTGCTTTTGTTTGTTTGTCTGCTTCTGGGGGGGTTGGGTTGTTGTGGGGTTTTTAAGTGCAATAAATCAGTGCAATTTTTATAGAAGGTGACACTTGCCAAATTGCAAAGAAACTTTCAAGTCCCTTGTGGATAAAAGAATTGTTACTCATTTAATTCCCAGTCCTTCTAAAACTTTCCACAATAATACTGAAAATCAAAGTAGACAAATTTGTGGATATTATTACAGACAATAATCTAGTGTCTGCAGCTCCAGTCAACAACAAAAGAAAAAGATAAACAGGAACAATATTCAGCAATAATAATTAACATCTTTGACCTCTTCAACTCTTTTCAACAGAACAAAAGACAGACATTATTTCGTTTTCTCATCGACAGCCTCAGCATATGAATACATTTCTACACTTGAGTTTCCATTAGAGGAATGATAACGGAATGAGGTAATTTGTGTGGACTATAACTAACACCACTTCAGGTCATTTACTGCACAAGCCAAGTACTTTGTACCGCTTGTTAGGCTTGAATTCATTACATTTCCTTATTTTTCTTATTAACCTAAGAAGGTTTCATGGTATTTTTTTCCTCTCAACAAGAAAGACCATGAGGTCTGGCTTCAATGAAACAGTGTGTTTCAACTCAAAAAGATTTACAGTCAAAGTAGCTGACTGGACATTGTACATCTATTGTACATCCATAGAACATTTCTATCCATTTCTAACAGTCCATAGAAGACACTTGAATAAAATAATAATTACTTTTTTGTAATTGATCTTATACTGCTTTTTTAATCTGATGTCCCTAAATCAAATATAATGCAAAACCTGAATTCAAGATGCCACATTTGCCTGGTATATTTTCATCTATACCACTGCTGAACAGGCAATCACTTTATCACTCCTCTTATGTTTTGGAAAAGTAAGTTGTGAATACATACTAGAACATCAGAAAGCTGAAAGGTTATTTCAGTTTCTTAAGTGATGCATTAAAAAGGGGTTTTTTGCTTATAAAAAATATTCAGAAAGGCTCATTTTTTTTCTTCTGCCACTCCTTGTTTGTGTGCAGTATTAGAATGAGTAATTCTAAAGAGTATTGAAAATTGTAAGCAAATATTCAAATCCAAAATTTATTGAACTGCCATAAAAAAGTTATGGACAGTTGGTACAAGTATGTTTCCTACTCTAAAATAACAGATATTTATTTACTGATAAAAGGTTTATTTGATTTCAAGACAAATTCATTGTTATAAGTAAGTTAGGGAGCCTAAAGTTCTGTAAAATACCCATAGCCTTTCCTTTTTATACAAGTAGGGACTAAAGTCTTTTAAATCTATTTTAAAATCCATATTTGAACACCATTTGACCTTGAAAAACTACAGTCTTAAGAGTTCAGTGGGGCTGGAACTAGAGGGTCTTTAAGGTCATTTTTAAGCCAAACCATTTTTAATTTTATCCTATGTATTTTAGAACATCATACATCAAAAGACAGACCAAAACATTGTCTGATTTAAGATAGCTAGATATTCAGGATATAGTTCTTTCTAGACATGTTCATTTAAAAAAAAAAAAAAAAAAAGAAGAAAGAAAAAGAAATCAATGTAATAAAACTCTAGGTTTGAGATACTAAATAGGTTACAATAATGTTACATAAGATTTATGTGGGGGGTTTTAGTGATAGAATTATTTTTAATTGGGGCAAAATGTAGGAGGAAGACAAACAAACTCAAATCCCTCCATAAATTATTTTCTGCAGCTGTGCTCTGTTTAGTAACAAAATCTGTTTTTAAGTAAACTCAAGGGTAATCTGAGATGCTATTGAATTTTAGAGTAGTGCAATGACCTACTGAAAAAAAAATTTAAAAATTCACACTCCATGGTCTCATCCAGAACTTCATTTTCTCTTCATTTCTTTGTATTGGTATCAGGGAACCTCTGACCTTTTTCATTCTTTGGAAGACATGCTTAAAACTGACAGGTGAATTTAGCATTTATATCATGATTTAAGATTCAAAGTTAAACTTAAGTATGAAAGACAACTAAAGTGGCCAAATCAATGGATAATTATGCTCCATTGTTGAAAGAGACATATTATACTTCATGACAAATTAAGTTGCTTTGTAAAACCCAGCAGGATTGTTGGATGATCTGTCCCTAAAGAAGGGCAATGGGACTAGAGTTGGAACAGAAGAGTGCCCTGTGTTTATCAAATATTCTTCTCTTGCATATAACCTCCCTAACAAATCCCCATACTTAATATGCTGACACCATAGCCAGCCAAGTATTGTGGCTAATGAAAACTGCAGTTCAGAAATAAATAATTTCCCTGTCTAAAGCATTATAGTCAGAATTGTACTGGGGCTTTTTTCATCTTTCTCATGAGAAAAAGCCATGACATCTCTGGAAGTTCTCAAAGAAACTCCCCTTAAGAATTTGAGGGATCTAATCTGACTCTTAAGGCGGAAGATAAATTTTTGTGTTATTTACTCTTTTATAATCCTTCAAGGAGCAATAAAAAGGGAAAGAAATAAGGAGGGTTTTTGGTTTAAGATTGTTGTTTATTTAGAGGTGTTTATTTTTTGTTTCATTAGTTTTGTTGTGGAATTTTTTTGCTTGCTTTTTATTTGTTTGTTTGCTTTTACTTCCTTCATTTTAAAGGAAAGAATCCTTCCACCTTCCTGCATCTTCCATATTTGAGTTACTCATTCTCCTCAGGTTCCTTCCCCTTCCCCTTTTTTCTTTTTCTCTTAATTTGACTGAAAAAAATGCACTCAGATTACAACCCTTTAGTAAATAATTACCTATTAATGGCTACCCTATATGTACTCAGACAAATGTTTTTCAACAACTCAATGTTTTTTTCAAGCTGCATAGAGTAAGATTTTACAATAAAGGAGGTCTTAAAATTTAATAATAGTTATTTAAAGAACAACTCACAGAGAGTTAAATGCACAGTAAGAAATAAATGGTTTTTAAGGACTATTAAGCAAAGTGAAACTCCTATGTTTCATAACTCCAAAAACTTTCTCCCAGAAGTATACTCAACACCAAGAACATTATTATTATGAACACCTTGATATAAATATTCTGTTTGTCCCCTTGCAATTTCTGTTTCAATATCCACAAGAAAATATTGGTTAAGAAAAGCCTCTATTTATTATTTATGTCTGTTTCAAAACTGGGTAATGGCAAGAGACCAGTTTATTTTCTCCAAATTTTTACTCATGTGTGTAATTGCAGCATGTAAATAGAAAATGATATTTATCATGCTTTAGTAAGGTTTTTAAATATGCTAAAAATATCTCTAACAATTAAATTCTAAAATAAAAATTTAAAATAAAGATTTCATATTAGTATTAATCTTCATGAAAATTGCAGTACAACCTATAACCTCAAAAGAATGATTCCTCTTAACCTGAGTATAACTAGTTTTTTACACATTGCTCTTCTTTACCTGTATGATTTCCAGAATTTACCCAATGTTGGCTTCCTAATTTTGAAGTAATTTTTATCATTTCAAGGTTTTTTGACAATTTAAACAGCTCAGAGTTCTGTTCTACACTCAGTTTACAGAAGACTAGATAATATCCA
This sequence comes from Acanthisitta chloris, assembly GCF_000695815.1. Classification (NCBI taxonomy): domain Eukaryota; kingdom Metazoa; phylum Chordata; class Aves; order Passeriformes; family Acanthisittidae; genus Acanthisitta; species Acanthisitta chloris. The sequence goes on along the minus strand of NW_008687511.1, from coordinate 24,823 downwards.
ATGCAGGAAAAAATATATTTCCCAAAGGAACATTTACTATCAAAGATGGGAGAAAATCTATTTTATTGATGTAAACTGCATATAAGACCATAATTTAAAGTCAGTGTGAAACAGACAAGGCATAAGCATTTTGGAATCAATAGTATGACAAACTGTCTAATGGGAACTTTTTCTTTCAGTCCTTACTCTATAAAAAGTGCTTGGCTGGTACTTTATTTCTAAATATATTCATATCCAGAAGGGTACTTTGTCATTTACCTTGATACAAAACCAGCTTCCAATATTTAGAAATTAAAATTAAAGACAAAATACCTAAATGTTTCATTTCTAAAACAAAAATCATTCCCTCCAGAAATACATCTAGAGCACTCTTGAGCTAATTTATCTGCTTGTCACTACCTTCCAAAGAAAACTTCAGAAAAAAATTTCACTAAAAATTGATATTTCAAGATGAATAATTTCCTTTTTTTAAAGAGAAAAATTAAAATACAACTATTGTTTTCGAATTTCCAGAGCAACTTGTATCTACGTGATCAAAATTCCTGTACAGGGCAGACAGTACTATGAGCACAAATTTTCCAGGTTTTTTCACTCCAGTGAACTACAACCCTCATTTTGTGAGACACTAAGGTCTGAATATACAACTACCCGAAAGGAGGTTATAGCCAGCTGGGGGTTGGCCTCTCCTCCCAGGCAACTAGCAACAAGACTAGAGGACATAGTCTTAAGATGCAACAGGAGAGGTTTAGGTTTGATATTAAGAGGAATTTCTTCAGAGAAAGGATGTTTAGACATTAGAATGGACTGCCCAGGGAGGTGGTGAAGTCACCATCCCTGGAGGTGTTTAAGCAATGACTGAACATGACACTTAGTGTCATGGTCTAGTTGATGTGGTGGTCTTAGGTCACAGGTTGGACCCCAAGATCTCAGAGGTCTTTTCCAACATAATTGATTCTGGGAGCCTGTGTGAGATGGGTGCCCCCAAGTCTTAACTACAATATGATTGACAGAAACATCAAAACCAGTTTGCTTTAACCTTTCAGATAAGGACTGTTAGAAAATTTCCTCTGGGGAAAAAATATGTCCAAAGACAATGCATTAAAAAAACCAACCTTCATCTTTAGCCATACACCAACAGAAAAATCTAAGAAAGTGGTAATGAAAATACACAGATCTTTTATTTATAGTGGGAATACACCTGAGGTTCACACACTACGCATTGTGCCAGAATGACAACTTCACCTACAACCACTAATAACAGTTACTCATGAGAAAAATCATACTAAATGAGAGGGCAGAGTTTGGTTTCCATGGCACAAAGCAAAAAGCGTAATAGCTTCTTACTGAGATTCTAACTCACGGAGTCCTTTGGGTCCAGTGGCCTCCAGATCAGTGTTGAACAAGATCTATCACAGCTATTATAATGCATGCTAGATGAAGTTTTTTTTAATCTTCCCAATAAAAAGCCAGGGTACAGATACACTAAGCTGTCGTATATACAGCTCTGCCTCAGTTTTTGAGTTCTCATCTGGGATCAAACTTCTATAAGTAAATGGAATTAAATATTAACTATTTTTGCCAAGAAAAATTGCCTTTGTTCAGATTAAAGAGACAGCACTGTGAGTTTATTCATGCTCCATCTGTTGTGCTATTTTCTCCAATGGCAACTTCAAAGCCCTTTAGCATTATCGAGTGTTTGTGAAGAAATGGCAGCAGAATAGTCCTCCCTTAGAGAGGGAAAAAAAAAATTGAGAAGAGTTCAAAAGTGAAAGAAATTCTGAGTCACTCTATTGGCTGTTTAATCCACTATCTAATTGTATGTGTATTTATTTCTATTGATTTATTTTTTTTCTTTTAAAGACTGATGGAGAGAAAATAACTTGCAGCCTTCTTAACACAGGAACAATTACAGCAGGAGCCTGTCTCCTTTACCAAATGAACAATGCTATTCATAAATGATGAAAATTTCAAAGGCTTGTTTCCTGCTGCTAATTTTGCTAGTGAGCTGAATTAGTGGGGCACTGCTGGGAACAGCAGGAGATCTTTATGATACTTTTTCAGGAAAGGAAAGATCTGATAACTAGTGTTAATCACTAAAAAGCAGTTATTGTAGGTGTCAAAAAGTATCTGAAATATGATTCTCTTTTGCCCTTCCAGCCTTTCCTCCTTACCCTCTTAACAATTCAGCTGTAGGTAACTTTAAAAAAAAAAGTGGATGATTTAAAACATGGTCTTGCATATTGATGAGGTGTTCCCTTTAAAATTACATTGCACAGGCCTGGAACAAAAGAAGACAAGCAGATATTTTACTCACACACTCTATCTTCGCCCCTGCTCTTAACCTATCTCAGTCCTCTCTTATTTTGGTTGCTCAATTCTGTCTGATTATAGGCATTAATAAATAAATCTGCAGATTTCAGGCTTCTGTAAGAAAATGTATAATCTTGCTTGACACTCTACGCAAGTACTCATAGGAGCCATTAAGGAGCTTAGTTCAGAACTGCATTTCACAGCTCTTCTGGAATGATTTGAAGTGACCTCATTTCCAAACTTGCAATATCACTGTCTTCCTTCATGTTCAGATCTTAATTCAGATTTGATTTATAACTAATTCTGCTAATTTCTAACATAACACTTTAGAACTCTAATACTCCCAAGATTGTTTTGTTGTTGCTGAGCAGTGGAGATGGCTAAAGACTTTCCTGTCTTGGTCACTCAGGGCTGCCCCAACAGTTTTGCTGACACAACTCACCAGAAATAATTGTGTGGTGGAGAAAACAGTTTTCAAAAAAATTGCCATTAAATATTATTGGTGTGCTGTGAAAAAGTGCCAGCACGAGTGAAGTAACAGTGAAAACTAACAGCAATATCCTTTTAAGGATGTTTATACCTTAAAAATTCCCCAAAATTGTCACAGACTATGCCTTCAATACACCTGTGTTTATTGGGAAATTCATTTACACATATTCACATGCCCAGAGCAGTAATTGAATACAGTATTTTTTTGTAAGAAAAAATATACCACCTCCATATAATAAAAGTACTGTTTATGCTATGTGTGGGTTAGGATTTTATGGGGAATGCAGAGTTTCACTGGAGTTGTTTGGTTTGGTTTTGCTAGGGTTTCCTGTGTTGGGGTTTTTTTTAACCTAAAAATATGCAACAGAAACATACATTAAAAAAAAACAAAAACAATAGAACACCACCAAACAGCCCTGAGGAGAAAGTACTGAAACTAAAGTGGTTTTAGCCACACCTTAGGGCAGATTAAGGTTCACCACCACTAGACACCTGCCAAAGGCAGCACAGACACCAGATGTCAGTTAAGATCAAGAGGGAACTGTGCTGTGACCTGACCAGCACTGGGTTAATAACAAACTCTCATGCAGAACTGAGGGAGCTTGTCTATTAAGTCTAGCTGAAACTTCTCCAAGTGATACCATCTCATACTTCCCCTGATAGTCTTTCATTTCTGTCCTAAATGGAGCACTGCAGTACAAGGTGTCTTCCCCCTCACTGTTTGGGGGAAGAAAGTCACAACAAAAAAAACATTGAGTATTTCTTTCAATCATGAACAGCCTTGTGGCATATGTCATGTACTTTTTTTTTCTTCATGCCAGCCAAAATCCTGGAATTTGCAACTACTAGGTTGATAGTGTGTGGCTAAACTACTCCAGTAACAATGCTTTTAGATCAGCAGCTGTGAAGATTCTGCTACAGTTTTCCTACAATCCAAGTTACAATAAGAGATATCTGTACCCCTCAGGCTATTTTCAGTGGGATAGAAATAACAAGCAAATCTGACTGCTGGCCCATTCCTATACCCTAGTTAATTCTGACAGAAAAAAAAAATCATCTTGCAATCATACTACTTCATCATTTTTGTAAAAACCTTTAAACTCTGTAATCTACACAAAGCTTTGCACAAACAAGTGCTGATTCTTGGTTGCCAGTAGCAGACTGTGACATTTTCACATACTATGATAAAAGAAGTCAGAATCCTTCATGGCAGAGTGAGAGGTAACACATCAAAGGTCTTACTAGTCCTTTTCAAGATCCAGGCAGTAAACATCAAAATACATTCCTGTGGAAATCTCACTTTTTAGAGGGGTGTGTTTCTGTTTTGCCGTTGTTTTTAACCAAGAGGATATGCTCAAGTAGCAAGTATCTAGTCATCATCTACAGACTACTTTTTAGTGTCACAAATACATACTGCAACAGGAGAGACCTTTGTCAGACCACTCCATATCAGAGCTTCCAGTCAGTAAATACATTTCACCTTCAGTTTGTATATATACTGCCTCAAATGCCGGGGCATCTTGACTGAGATCAGAGAAAACACTAGGCATGTGCACTTAGCATTGCCCATGCTACAAGCAGGTGTATCCACATTTTGGCCAGTATGGCCATAGTTTAACTAAAGCGAAAACAAACATGAAAAAAAAACCCAAACCTTTCATCCAGCAGTATGATTTATATACATGAATAATACAGACTTTTTCCCTTTAGCTGTTTCATGCTAAGTCATCTCTTGCATACTTCTGAACTGCGGAGGCAGTCCTCAGTCCTTCCCTCAAACTTGGTTGCTACTGCATAATTCAGTTATTGAATTACTGCAGATGCACAACAACATTGAAAGTCAGAATTGAATGAAACTTTAGGTGCTTAACACTTCCCTAATTCTCTCTCTCTGCACTTGCTCTCTGTAGTGCAAGGTGAGGAACCCATACTCATAAGACAAGCATCTCTGGGACAAGATCCTCCAGGATTGTTGTGATAATCAACAGATCACTGCCACAGGACATTTCACTCCCTTGAGAGCAGTGTGACACTTACAGCTTGTGACTCAGGTCACTTCTAAGAGTGGTAGACCTTACTTTTGCCTGCCCTCCACTCCCTGTTTAGCGTGCTGAGTCAGCTCAAAAAGCTCCAGTGAAAGCCAGACCTGATGCTGAGTAAACAGTAAGATTCCCCTGCCAAAGCAGAGAGTGAGCCAGTATATCAACAGAAACTTAATTCATCCTCAAGGATTACAATCTGAAACAGCACAGCTGTGGTCATGGATTATCTTGTTTTCAAAACAAAAAAACAGGTGGAGTTCATACATCTACAGGAGATCACCACAGCAGTATAGGTCATGCCACTCTGGGGCTCATAATACTGGAAAAGGCAAAGCAGTTGTCCAGAGAAAATGCAAATTTCTTCAAAGTACTTCAATAGCTACCTTTATACAATTGAGGTTTTTTCAGATCTTTCACCTGTATAAAACAAATTTGACACAAGTACTGTAAAATCCATAGAAGTGTGACTGATTTATCGGAGATGGGATTACGAAACTGGTCTGCTCAGGGTACAACCTCATCAGCAAAAGAATTATACCTCTAAAGTCACTAAACTAAGGTCAGCCTGTCAGAATCTATTGCAGTTATTCCTGATCACTGACAATACATTGTTTCTACAGAAAGACAACAGCAGGGTATGAAATGAGGATATCCGTATTATCCAGCATGCACTGTATTCCTTGGTCTTTATGTCAGGCGGCAAGTTTGTGCTACATCTGGAGTCAGATTTTTGTTCAGGATTTTTTTCTGGTTTACAACGTTTTTGAATACTTACAATTATTATCCATGGGTTCTGAAAACCTACCCTATTCCTGCTTCTTTTTGCTACAGCTGGCTCAAGTATAGGCTGATATTTATTCAAAATGTGTTCTTTATTTCTAGATACCGGTGACTTCTTAGGCACTGTCATTCTGTCAAACAAATAATTAAGAGAAAGGGACATTATGGGCTCTGCGCTGACTTCAGACATACTTAAATAGATTCTCCGGGTCCTCTACTGACTCTGTTAGGGCTGGTTTATTGCACAGAGCACCTATCAGCAAATCACTCATCACACTATTGATTTAGACTCAGTTAGCACTTAATTGACATTTGTTTCTGACTTTGAAACAATGAGGACTGGAAATATATTTTAAAGGATTCTGAAACTCTTTAGTAAGTTATTCAAGAGAAAAGAATTTCTTATATGCAGTAGATACATGAACTCATACAAAGCAAACAAAAATGCATTATCTTTGCCACTATCCTTTCTCTCATACTAACTCATTCATGTGTAGATCTTGAATACAGGAATATGGCTCCTTAGAGTATTCTTCATATTCACAGGGCCCAAAGAAAGTCTACATCTTTAGCATAAAAGGTTATATTTCCTCTCAGCTATTTCTATCTCCCTATTAACAAAATCTGCTTTGTTTTCTTATTTAAAGAAAAAATTCTACCTTACTTTAAGGTTGTCTCATTGTCCCTCCCTTGCTTTTCACAAGGATATTTTCCTAAAACTAAATAGAAGGGATAGCACCTCACCAGATCAGTATTATTCCAGCTATTGCATTATATGTAGTATAATTCAGTGATGTTATTTTGTTATGTAACTAAAGTATTTTCATTTCTTATTTTTATGGTATTACTTGGAAGGGCATGCAGAAGATAATTAATTTTATGTGGCCTTGCAAAAACAAATTTGCACTGATGGGAGCAAGTTAACCTTCTAAAATGTTTGGACAAAAACACCACTGAAATTTTGTGCACTGTACTTATAGTTTGTTATCTACCATAATGAGCATTACTATGTCCTGTAAGTAATGATAAATGACAAAAATCTGTCTGCTAATCTTACAGGTCACATGGCAAATCCAAGTTAGTTGGGATTTGAACTACACTATTAAAATTTAACAACTTCAGTATGCTTCATAAAGAGGCAAGTACTATTATTTTTTCTGTGAAAAGAACAAACAATTCTGTCTTTGGGCCTTTGAGAAAACTATCCAAAACAATGATAATTCCAAAAAAATCCATTAATTTTAAAAATAACTCTGCTATCTTGACCAGGAAAGGAGTCTCCATTCATGATGTTGAATGACACTGATATATTTAGCAAAAAAAAAAAAAAAAAAGTGAAAAAACTTACACTTGTACACAAACCAAGGAAGTATCTCAATGTCACTACAATGAAAAGATACTGCACACATAAAAAAGGAATTCAGCAAGTGTTAGTCTGCAACAAATCAACAAATCCTTGTCAGGGACCTTAAAGAGCATAACTTTGTTTTTAGAAAGGCATTTTTTTCATTTAAGTTTTTAATTTCATGCACTACAGCCATACATTTTCCTCTCATCATCTCTCAATTCTGTTTCCTTTATCTAAATTTTACTGCATTATTAGTGAAATAACTGTTTCTTCTCTAATATACTTCTGGACTGGTAGTGCAGAAAGTTCCATTTCCTAAACAGTAGTTGTTCTGCAAATAAATTAAAAATAAAGAATTATCAGGAGCTGGATATCTGAAAATACTCTTATCGTGCACTCCACTTCCCAAAGCTTCCTAGACTTTGAGAAATTATTAATCCCAAGGGAAAGCTTTACTCTAATCACAGTTCAGTGGGGTTTTTTTACCAACTGTTATACAAATATTATTATTTCTTACTTATTCTTGTGTTTATTATTCATTCTTCAAGCTTTTGATACATTCCAGAGAGGTTTTTACCTTGCAAAACCATGAAGCCACAACAGACCTTCAGTTACACTAAACATAACTAACTCCTGAGTCTAGGTATGGTAAAAAGACTTCAGCCTTCACATGCAGAAAGCGCTTGGAAATGCAGCAGACATGTGACACTTGACTTTTCATGTAAAGCATGTACATAAAATTATGAAGTTTAATCTTCTATTGAGCTTGTGAGATTCAGAACACACTGAAGAGGGCAGGGTAGAAGCCAAAGGTTTAATTTGCACTTTCTACTAAACATCTAAATGGAATTCAGGTTGACTCATGGGATTGAATTGGATTGAATTCAATAACAGAATTTGCAGCTACACCCAGAGAAAAAACCTCAGGAGCTCCGGTGGTTCTATATCCAAAGATCATAGCTATACAAAACAGATTGATTAATACATACAATAAGATACACAGAATTCTATAAGGCATGAGCAGTGGCCACAAAATACTTCAGCTGTGCTAGCATCTTCCCTCTAGTGTCAGAGTGCACACATGGGCAAATGGGGCCAGGCTGGGTGTTCTGGCTGAACATAGTCATGAGTGCAGTATGTTCACCTGCATCATAAGGAGACCAAGTGAAGTAGCATCTGCCCTTTAGCAAACACCTACTTGGCTCAGTGTTTCAACACTGAAAAATGGATAAGGATCACTCCCTATCTGCTGCTTCACTCTGAAGAGTCTGTTAACCTTCCTTAGTGTAATTTCCACATCTGCAAAACTAGAACAACCACCTCTAAATAAGATTAAAAACAGCCACATCACAGATAAGATATAACACTATAACTTTTCAGTTGTCCTGTTAGTATTTATGAAGCAATATATTTCAGCCTTTGATTACATGAAATCTATTAACACTTGCCCTTCCAAAAAATATATAAATACTAAAGAATAAACAGAAGTAGATCTATTTGAATATACAGTATCAATATATTTAGAAGAGTCATGCTTTCTTTTTCTGTACTTCTATCTATAAATTCCAGACTTGTGTTGATTCTTAGGATTTATTTCCTGTGTATTAATCATAGAATTGTTAAGATTGGAAAAGACCTCTAAGATCACCAAGCTCAACCATCAACCCATCACTGCCCTGTTCACCACTAAACCATATCCCAAAGTGCCACATCTGGACATCTTTTCAACACTTCCAGGGACTGTGACTCCTCCATTTCCATGGGAGACCTGTTACAATGCCTGACCACCCTTTTCGTGAAGAAAGTTTTCTTAATAGCCAATTAAGGTTAGTGTAAAACAACAACAAAATCAAGCTCCATCTCCATTCAGAAGCCTCAGGAACACATAATGAAAAACAAAAGCAAAACCAATTTTTTTTTCTTTTGCAAACATACATGAATGATACTGGCCTACTCTAGGGCAGTTAAGAAGAAAGAGGCAGGAGAGATATCTTAAAATATATTCTACTTATTTCTTTCTGCCTTCACTAGAGGAGACCATGAAACATTATCTTAGACCTCTATACTGAACTTGTTGTCATTAAACACAATTTGATCTAAACCATTTACAGCTTTAAAACAATGTCATGTGTCTTCTATGAGATAATTCATATGAAGTGAAGATTTTGTTGCTTTTGATTCATTTGTCAGCTACATGTAAAAAAGAAGCAGACATGTGCTGGGAAAATGTATCATAAAATTACTCATTCTCACCAATAAACTGCTAAGAAAAAGCTGGTTTACAAGCTAAGAAGATCACAATGTGAGCACACAATTTAAAGCTAATGGTTTTATAGGCCAAAGCCACTAGCAGGGCATCCTTATCCTGCAGTGTGAATAGGATTATCCCTGCAAACATTCCCCTAACATAGAATTAAGCTGTCAAGTTTACTGCTGCTGCATGGAGGTATGCACAAAATGAACACAAGTTCAGGTCAAGTGTAATACTGCTCTACTATCACACATTGCTCACGGGGCAAGGAAAATAGGAGGAGGAGAAATAAGTCGAGAGCTGAATTGCTGCTGCTAAGCACATCTTAGGACATTAGTGTTATTAGTCTTAAACAGAATTACTGGATCATGCTGAAAAGATGGTGACAATCATTTAAATGAAAGTTTCTTTTATATATATATATTTGCACTTTATGATCCTCAAGTATGCTTGATTTAAAATCATTCTAATTTTATTCCCAGAATTACTGTCACACAAACATGTTTGCATTTTTCTTAATAGAAAACTCTAAATACTAGCATAAAAATACATGAAATTGCTACTGGAAGCAGTTGAATATTCATTAATTCTTTACACTTCCACAAAATCAGTCATAAAGTAGGTTATGAATTTTTTTCCAGTTTCCATACATCAGCAGCCTAAAGAGATTTCTATACTTCCACACACATCTGCAGACATGTTTAACTTTGTCTATCACTCTTTGCCTGTTAGACTGAAAAAATAAAAGGGCTGTTACCACTTTATTAATAATAGAGTACTATATTGAAATTGAAACAGAGGTAGAATTAATTGCTTATAATAATGCTTATGAAATCACAAGCAAACTAGAGACTCACCCAGCATGAGTAACTTACTCTCTTTTCCAATATAGGTAAGACACCAAATCAGGAAATAGTACCAGAAACATAAAAGTTCATGTGATGCATTAAAAAAACCAAGGAGAAATTTGTCTTGCGAATGCCCAAAGACCAAAAGACAAGTCTTTTTTTCCATACACTTATGTAATCAAGTGTATGGAAAAAAATAATTAAAAATGCAGCTAAGGTTACAGAACACAGAAATCTGTCATAACCCCCCTGAGCAGTGAGTAGCTAGAGACTGGAAGAATACTGGGGAAAAAGCATCATATATATATTTCCTTATTCCTGCATTCTCTTACACTGTGTTGATTATTCCAGTCTCTAGGCAATTGGAAGAGAGTTAAACTAACCTAAATTAATTTTGTGTTCTCTTTGATGTGAAAACCCAAAGCAAACTGCATTATGTATCAAAGATACATTGTTAAATTTTAGGATTTTGGGGGGGCGGAGGTGGGGGAAGGGGAATGTGTTATTTCTTACTCTTATTCGCTGAGTATTTGCAATATGCAAATATAAATAGGAGCAATTTAAATGAAATAAACACCCTAAGTGAATCCACAAGAAAGAAACAAATTCACAGTATTTTCTTTCAGAAAAATGAAGTTAGTTCTAATTATAATTAAACTTACAGTTTAGAACATGAGCTTTTATACACTGGTGTCATGGTTTAACCCCAGACTGCCACCAAACACCACACAGCTGCTTGTTCACTCCCACACCAATAGGATGGGGGAGAGACTCAGAATGGTAAAAGTTAGAAAAACTCATGGGTTGAGATAAAGACAATCTGATAGAGAAAGCAAAAGCTGCACACACAACCAAAGAAAAACAAGGAATTAACTCACTGCTTCCCATGGGCACCTCCAGGACAGCAGGGACCCATCACACATAACCGTTATTTGGGAAAAAAAATGCCATCACTCCAGATGTCCCCCCTTCCTCCTTCTTCCTCCCACTTTATATACTGAGCATGATGTCCTATGGTATGGAATATCCCTTTGGTCAGTTTGGGTCACCTGTCCCAGCTGTGTCTCCTCCCAACCTTCCATTCACCCCCAACTTCCTTGCCAGCGTGGCAGTATGGAAAGCAGCAAAGGCCTTGACTCTGTGTAAGCTCTGCTCAGCAATCACCAAAACATCTCTGCATTATCAACCCTGTGTTCAGCACAAATCCTAAACATAGCCCCATACTAGCCACTGTGAAGAAAGTTAACTCCACTTCAGCCCAAACCAGCACAACTGGTAATATTTGAACAAGGAACATTATGTGAATAATTGCATGCTAGATCAGATCTCAGTTACATCGATAAAGATTTTTAACTAGCTATCAAAAGCAAGAAAAGAATGCCTTAAAATGTTTCAAGAATTTAAGTAGCAGTACTTGAGAGGAAGATAATGTTATCTAAGCAGCAGATACCTCTTAATGCTTTCATATGCTATCCATCAGATGACAAAAATAATTGTAACACCAAACAATTAATGCTCTTATATATATATATATATTCCTTACATAAATATATTACCTAATGTGCTTTCCCATTTTTCCTGCTTTCAAATGTCTTGAATAATTTATTTAAAAATATTTTCCTTTTGAAGAATTTTGTAGTACTTTGTAAAGAACAGACATGTTCTAGAACATTTTATCTTGCAAGAGAACATTTAACCCACCGATTTTCACATTTTCATGTTACACTTAAGAATTACTGGAAGTTACTAAAATAAGAATTTAGAAATTATATTGCAACTGATATTTTGCATGTACCTTGATACCAAAGCATGTGACTAATAGATAAGTACAAAGTGACTAAATACAGCAAAACAGCATCAGCAAACAAAAGATGTGAAACGGAGCCAAGTAACTAAATGAAAAAAACACCTATCAATGTGTCAAGTTACAGTATCAGAAATATTAGAGTAGGCAATCTACACTCAAAATTGGGAGAAAAAAAAAGGGGGATAAATTTTGTGCTCGAATTGACAACTTGTGCAATATTAAGTTTCACTTACACTTCAGGCTAAGCTAGTGACATGACAAAGTTCTCAGTGGCTGAGACTCCACTGCTGCCATCTTAGAACTCACACACCATTTGATGAGCTTGTCAGACCTACCCAATAGTAATAATAATAACCTAGCTTTAATAACCAATTTTTGGTTGCCCTTGTTTCCTGGAATACATCCATGCACTACAGTTAGCCTGAAGTAGATTTATGTAACAGGCCAAGGACAATCCAATGGAATCTGTATGGCCTCCCTCTATATTACCATGCTTGACATATGCTGATCACACATCTATCCCTAGTATGCATCACCTCTAAGCAGTAGCCAAGAAGCACATCTAATCACTTATCACAGTTGTTTCCTATTTTATCCCAAAACCACAGATAATCTTACTAAATGATCATCTTCACTCAACCATGATTTTCAGCTCCACTCTGAGCATGCTGACACTGGCTATGCACTTTCCTGTCAAAGGCTCTACAATTTAGCAATCAAGTTATATTCACTTCTTTTGCCTCTGGTCTTCCTGAAACTGCTATTACAAGTCAAGATCCAGAGAGGATTTCTGGAAAAAGCTAAACTACTGATTATGGCTCATCTCTTAAATTAAACTGGTTGAGGGTGTAAAAATACACCATTTTGCCAGCCATAATGCCGTATCTTGATCAGATACTTAAATATTAAAAGAACTATTCTACAGCTTAATTTAACCACTTATGTATTTTACTTGTTGTTATGATTTAGTCTCTGTTTATTAACAAATCACAGCAATAAAATGGGTCAAATGCTTTTCTCTCAAGAAAAATCAGATTATTTTTCTAATACAGGCATCATTGATCATATTGCACCTTGAATTGCATTTGAAGGTAACTCTTGGTTTGGCATATTAACATCTTGTGATGTGCCTGTTAATAAAAAAATACTTGAAAGATAAATTGCCTGATTTTTAGAATAAAGGCTAAGCTTTCCCTTGAGTTCGTATGTGATTATTTATTAAGACATTCATTACAATGAAGTACATATTTACACTTTAACAATTTCAATTTAAAAAAATCATCTTGAGCTTGGTGTGATATGTACATGTTTCCTACCCTACCCCAAACTTCTGACAATACATGAATCTTTGGTCAATTCAGATACCTAAGCCCAGAAACAGCTCCTCACTGTCAAAACATAGTACCACATCCAAATATTTTTCATTATATTTGTACTATATTGTGTAACAATACTGATAAATCGACATTTTCAGTGAAAGCATTTTCAACAGCTTCTTTATGAAAATCTACTTGCTTTTCTGTTTAAATGGATCTCATGTACAACAAAGTACTTAAGATAAAGGTGTTAACACTCAAATGAAAGCATATGGCATTCTAGGAATACCAAAATTCAGCCCTGATATAACAAGTATTCCAATAAAGTTTCATCTTGTATGATTTTTTCATGTTAGTTTTAGTTAAACATTTACTTCATAATGCACTATTTGAGAGAAAGTTGAATTTCTTCACAGAACATAATTTACTGAAGACAAGACTTCATTTTGATCCATTCTGTCAAAGGCTTGGCTTTGTGAAAGGAAAAAAAATGCATGTGGCACTTAGAAATAATATTTGTTAAGAGATCTGCGGTATAAGATTTCAGTTTAAATCAAATTTCACACCATGAAAGGGATTCACAATAACATTAAAAAATAATCTATTTTTTCAACTGTCAGTGATTCAGAAAAGTCAATAACATGGTGTTGGAGAGCAGATGCATTATTTTATTCAAATGGAATATAGACCCAAAATTGAGGGATTCATAAAACAAAAGCCTCCTAAAAAGATATCTTCAAGGCATTTCATTAGAACTGTTCAGAGCAACAATTTTAAGTGGATAAGATCAATAATAAGCTTAAAACATTACCTGAGTTCTCCAAAGAAATAAGCTTATACTTTCTAAAAATCTCTGTGCTAGACATATATAAACACACAATTTTAAAAACAGATAAGCAAAGACAAACAAAACAGGAATGTAAAAATTTAAGATATAAAAGAAAATTACTAAAGATGCTGAAAACCGCATAAACCTGTATCACTGAGGGAAAAAAAAAACCTAAAGAGGGAGCTATTATAAAGGAAAGACTCATACATAGAGAGTACAAAAAACTTTGAAGATTTTTGAAGTTTCTCTAAAGGACTTTCACATACATTCAAAGTTATTGTAAGCTTTCTGTTATGATGCATTTTTAACAAGACTATTAGCAGGTAATTAGGTAGTCAAATTCCTTGCTTTTGATGCTGTACTTCATAGTATTGACAATATTCTTCACCATAGTGTTACACATAAGCACATTGCTAATTTTCAGAGACTGGCTCCAAGTTCCCCTGTGATTGAAAGGCAAATTGCAAAGTTCAGTTTGTTTGATTTTCATTGCAGACCTCTGGCATACTTTGGCATCCAGTCAGTACTGACAGGAAGAACCTGGCAACTACTAATCTAGAGCCCCACATGTTTGTTTGTTTATTAGGGGATTTCACAGCATATTTGTGGTGACATATTTAACTTTTCTAGCATGCATGATATAACAACATAGGAAAGTTTTACTCAGCATACTGAAGTAGGTGACCGTTTGTAATAACCTAGAAGCTACTGTGCTCCTAACTTATTTTGTGGATTCTGAAGCACTTAAAAGTCTCATCTTAATAGTAGGAGGCTTCTTAAATCCAGGATTATATTGAATAATTTATATGATATACATAATTATAACACCCCATAACATGAAAAAATGCATTCAGCTATAGGCATCTGGATATAAAGACAAATTTAAAAATAACCTTTGAAATTAATTCCTCTCAAATTATATAATTCCCACCTTGCCTTTAAGGAAAGGCTTTCTCAAAGACTTCAGAAGATCATAAATCTTTTGAATGGATTAGAATTTACATTACTACTTTGCTGAAAATATTTTGCCTTCATCTTTTTAACAGAAATGTCAAAATTGAGCGTTTCTGTTTTCTCAAAGTTGTCAACACAGTTTAAAAAGCAGCAGGCCTGCAAAAGCCTAACAAGAAACTCCCATATATCATCATCAATACCTTCAGCTGACACCAAAAGCAATAGGACATTAAAAGTTTTAGGAATGGAAGAAACAGATTTTTGTTTCAGTAGAATTATTAGACAAGGTATTTGTGAACAATGGGCTAAGATATTAAACTGCAGATATTTTTTCCCCCAGTTATTGCCTTCAGTGCAACTACAGTAGTATATTTTTGCAGCATAAATTGAGCTATTTTCCCTTGCAACTGGCATATAAATTCAATTCATATTTAGATTTTGGTACATTTTATACACTGAAATCATTACCTGAATATCAGAACTTCAAAATTAAACAACAAAAAAACCTACACACCTCAGCATCAAGATCTAAAGACAAGGCAGATTTTTCTGACTAGTATTTTCCTTATGATTTGTGAAAAAGTAGAAGAGCATGAAATTCTAACTACAACAAATAAGGAAAAGTACTTTGATATTTGTTTGGCTTGAGATAGAGTTTGATTCCTGCAGTATTCTATCTCAGAAGTTACTCTAATTCCACAACTGCTGTTTCAGTGCCCCTTCTGTGATAGCAGTAACAGATACTATGCAGAAGAATATGCATAGAAGGACTTGGTAACTTATGCATTTCCTTAATCAAGTACTACAATTAACAACTGTGCATATTGAACAGAACCTACCAATCCATTTGTGGGATCTTTTTTATTCACCCAAAAGATAAGCAGATTTTGCATCATGTTTTTCTGTCTATTTTCAGAGGACAGGTGAAAACAAGAACAAAAGTATTTAAGCTAGGAATGGATAACATTCTTCTCATAACCTTTACAGTGGTAGCTTATCATATCAAACTGAAAATGGACTTTCATTTTTAAAATCAATTAGCTATGTTTTACCAAATAACTGAGTTTAAATTTACTTGAATTCCAACATTTAGAAATTGCTTCTTCCTGTGTCCTTAGGAGCTGGTGCTTAAAAAGTGACGAGCATTGATAGACCTCAGCACCTTCAACAGCATTTCCCAGGGGACCTTACTCACTAGTTCCTTGAACAGCCTGAAGTCTGATCTTCTCATGTCCAGAGCTGAAGTTTTGCCGGCACTTACCCTCATGTCAGAGATTTTAAACTCAATTGCTTCATGATTGCTGTGGCTTGACCACCAATCACCACTTGGTTCATGAGAGCCTCTCTGTTAGCAAGCAACAAGACTCAGATGTTGTCCCTCCTACCAGTACTACCTCCTGGTCTTCAGAGTCGTTTGCTTTTGGGCTCATGAAAGTCTCATGTGTCTTTTCCAGTGTATCTCATTTGGTTTAAAGCAACAAGTAATTTGTACGAAGTATCACTTCCCAGTCATTACTTTAAGCCCCAAAGCAATCCAGGCATATATTTTCCAAGTAAAAAACCTGAGAAAAACCACCTTGGAATCAAGATAATGGTGTAACCTTAACATAACCTAGCTCAGTGACAAGCTGAAATCAATTAGAACAGGAAAATAATTTCAACTTGGAAGAATAACAGAACACACCTCAACCATCCCTAGCATGTGATGAAGCCTCTAACTTCACATAAGAAATTAAATCTACATAGCAGCTTGAAGCTTTTACAGAGTCTGATGGATGGGGCCAGGGTGGAGGAGAAAACAGGAAGTCTTGCCTGAGTGAAATCTTAACACACAGGTGTGCAAAAATCTCCACAAGGTCTGATCAATCTCACTGAACTGCAGCCTTGTGTATCAGCAGTAAGTAAAACTCAGCACATCCTGTAACTGTTGGTTCTAAAGGCACGCACAGCATGACTAGTGACAAGGTGTTAATCACGTTGTGCTTTAGAGCCTTGCAGCTCACTGAGAACCTGTCTGCCCTTCCTCCTACATCTTGGGGACAGAGGTTTTCCCGTATTCTGCTGGCTTGGCTGGTGAGCAGCAGTGACATTCAGCTGACATTTAACAGAGACATAAACACAGTGAATAGAAGTGTCAGCAGGACAGAGCTCCTCCATGTCACCTCCAGCCTGGTGGCAAGTTACTTAATGTGATAAGCAAAGCCAGAAAGGATAGTCTCAGGTGTTTTGGATCAGTACAGGGCTTCTTAACACTTGGGAAAATATATTTTTCTGTCATTCCTGATACTTCCTCTTGCAAGCTGCAAAGAAGACTGGATATGCAGTTTTCAGATCCAATTTGAAATCTTTGTCTTTACATAGTCATTGTCTGAAAAACTAAAATTATCACCTATTTTATAATGTAAGCTTATGACTTCTAGACATGTTGTCACTGCTTTACACTTCCAAGGCTCTTTGCATGTTCATAGTTTACAACATCAATGTGGTACTCTGTCTACAGTGAGTAATTTCTAAATAGATTAGCTGGAAACAGATCCTGTCAATGCTGTTCAAATTGAATACTCTACTTGTGGTCAAAATGCTCATATAAAAGTTGATTTATTAACCATTGTCTAACACAAGAATGGTCAAGTACTTGAAAGCAACAAGGTTGTCCTTTACATTATTAAAATTCACAAACAGCTTGTCATTTTCTTTCATTACCACTACTTTTAAGTGCTTGACTCCTCTTCCCTTCCTTTGTTTTGTTTTGCTTTTCAGCTTTCCAACATGCACAACATACTCAGAGGACACACTGAATGGAACTAGGAAGACTCCTGAAACACTTTTCCTGAAGGAAATTCCCTCGATTCATTTTATCTTCTTATGTTAACAGGAACTTATTTTACCTGTGTTTTGCTTCCTGTGTCCTTTTGTTAAACCCCTGTTCAGACACAGGAGTAAAACCTAGGGAAGTTTCTCTCCTCATCACCCACTCCTTTTATAGCCTTATCTTCATCATCATCATGCTTACATTAATCAATTTACAAAATCAAACATTATTAATGCAGTTATTTAATAATATTTTTTACTGGTCAGGTCAACTAGATCACTCTTGCAAGACCCTGCAACAAAATCTTCAGAAACTATGCTTCTACCACCTTGATATTATGGAATCAACAGATATCTCTTTCTGTCTTGACTTAGAAAATTAACTTCATAAAGCTATGATTTTGTTGTTTAAGATACCAGGAGAGCATTTAAGATTAAAACTGGAAGCACAGTTTTCAATTTATATTGTAAGGAAATAACAATAAATTCAAGCTTCAGGAAAGCTTTTAGCAATATACTGGGCTATAAATTATGCAGACCAAAGTATTATTATGTTTTATAGACTTCCCAGTGTCAGGAAAGGGAAAACTGATTTTTTAAAATTATTTTTCTCTGAGGAAGGTGGTCATCTATTTCCACCAAACCCCTCTTTCCTTACTCAGGCTAAATTGAAGCAAGCAGATTACTACTCCTGTCCCGGTTGTCAGGAGAGCTAACATTAACTTAACCCTAGTAAGGATGTAAAGTACCACCTACAAATGGGTTAGTAATTTAGTCCAACCATCATACAAATACATGAGCATGATCAAAGCAGATTTCAAATTCCTGAACAATATTTGAATCATCTCATGCCTATTAATAG
>NW_008687511.1:0-6154 GCF_000695815.1 Acanthisitta chloris | reverse complement strand
GCATTCCTGTGCCACTTACACAGATTACTTAATTTCTTCCTGTTTTTCCAAACAGACTATAATGGCAATCATTTTAGGCACATTCTGCAGTAACACTACTACAAATAGTGTTACTCCAAATCATTCTGAAAACATGAAAAACCCTCCTTCAATGATAACCAAGACACCTACAGTCTTAAAAATGGGGATGTTACATTACTTATCACCCTGATCCAAGCCTCCAAATTTATTGTCATTTCCTTCATTTTTGATAACTCAGAGAGCATCTTAAAGAAGATACCGTTTGCCAGCATTTTACATACAGAGAATAACCCTACAGGAAAGGAAAAATAAACAAGAGTTTCTTTGTTAAATCCCTTAACTGGTATTGAATGCCGAAATGTTTAAGTCCCACTTTCATAGCAGAATCTCTGGGCTGTCTCTGCAGATTAATTCTTGCTACAGAAGATAGAAGAAAGCAATTATTATTGGGGGGGGTGGAAAGGAGAAAGTCATGATTTCAAAGCAGTAGTTCTGATTCTGCTTGTGTGTAATTGTTACTGTACAACAAAGTAAGCAAACAGTTGGAAGATTACTTGATATACCAACAACATACAACTGTTGTTGTTTTCACTCAGGTGAGAACAGCACCACTGCCTGATAGCAGCCTGTGCTCCTTGAAACAAAGGAACATAGAAAGATTACAGTAGAGATTTAATTTCTATTTCACTTGAAATTTGCCTTTCAATGACCTGTGAACATGTAAGAGAGAAGCTCAACATATATATTCAATGTATACATCCATGGTAAACAACATCACTGAAGAGTAGCTTAGAGACACAGGTGAATGTCAAAGCAACACATATATCACTCAGTGAGTGCTCCATACAAACTGCTCGTAAGCTATTTCTCACCTACACCTTCTCCAGTTATTCACCATTTATAAAGTTCTCTCAGCAACTAAATTAGCAGTACCACCTTGGGGAGCAGGGACCAGCAGTAACTCAGTGACTACTATGAAGCCTAAAGTGGTCCTGCCATCTAGAGGAAAATCGGCTCCATGGCTTCGGGAGAAAAATTCCCTGAGAGGCGGCGTTCAGAGAATTCAGCAACACTGGGGAATCCCCTGGGCAAGGAAAGGCAGAAGAAAAGCCTAAGTTCATTTGAAGTCACTTTTCTGTGGAAATTTTAAAGTTTAATTGATACCTATAGGTTTGTATGCATTAGGAATTTGCTTTGGTCTGATTTTCCATTCTGAATTTGGCAGAAACAGCAAAAAAAGTTTGTGTTAAAGGCATTAGTAATTAAACAGCTACAACTACTGTTGTCAAATATGCATCCACATCACCTGCCTCCTATGTTTATGATTTATTACATCTGTTTGCACACAGCGAAGTGATTTAGAGAGAATTCATTTAACCTTTAAATTCTGTAAAGTAGCAGGGGGTGCTGAGTAGGCAAGACTGATTCAGCAAGCAGTGGAGATTTGAAACTTCTTTAGAAAATCATGATGTAGAAAAATAATGCAACACAGCCTAGCTCTGTTTTGCTCTTTCAAGTCTTTTTGTGGCTGCCCCATTAGATAGAAGACCTGAAACTATAGATCCATTGAACTCATGTTGCAAGGTAAACATGCAACAGTAAAATGGAGAAGAGAAAGGAAAAACTGAGAAAATTTGGTGTATACTTCAACAACAGCTAGAATATTTATTGAGTTAGGTGTAACCAATCACTTATCACTGTAAGAGAATAAAGGCTCCAATGAAAAAAAGGGATGTCCCCATGGCTGATATTCTTATTGTATGCAGAAGTTAGAAACTGGATGTATTTTTCAGTTTTATCCACAGAGATGGGTGGCAAAATGAGGTTTGCAGCTATTGCAGTTACACAGCCCAGAAGACAGCTTTTACAGGCTGATCAGTTATTTTATGTTATTTGTGGGTGGTAAGGTGTACATGTAGGTGCAATCCCACACATACTAAGCACCTAGGCTAAATTTCAAGACAAATGAAGACTTGTAGCATTAAATAGCAATATATTTTAAAAATCCTTGCAAATCGGGCTGTGAAGAGACTCTTATTTAATATATTATTAGCCCAGTCTTGCAACTAAAATGACATTCCTCATTATTGAGTGCAGGGCTGCACTACAGTTGCCCTCTGGCTGTGCAGAGATAGGAATTTCTTTGCTATGAGGTGCTATGATGAAATGCTAGGAGTGTTGGGGTTTTGGCAGAAAAGAAGAAGCCAGAGTCTACAGCTTAACAGAAAACCTGTGCCCTGAAGTCCATTATCATGTCAGCACTACCATTCTTACAAAGTCAATGTCTTCTATCATCATTGCAATGGACCATAGCTGCTTTCACAAAGCTGAACTACACTGGATGCAAATCCAAGGTGCATGGGTTCTGCTCCAAGCTGGAAGGGATCTTCTTCCCCACCCATGCCTACAATTTATCATTCCTCATCATCCTACATGTGTCTTCCCAGCTGCATCTGGAGAAACTTTACTACTTAAGGCCCTTTAAAGGACAAGGATCATTGACATTAATATTCCTTCAAGTAGATAGTGTGCAAGAATCTGAAACACACATTTAATTTATAAACTGTTCTCATAATAACAGAGAACCTTCCTTACTGTGTCATTTCTAAATTCAGCATTTCAAAAGGCCACTTAGACCCCTGCTTCCTTAGATAATCCTCATCAGTCAATGTAACTGGCTTTGAATTTGCTTATTCTTCTTAGGTATAAAGACTCATACTATAGAATGCGTTGATTGTATTCAGCAGGTGTTGATTTTTCTATTCTAAACTTTATTTCTTTTTTCCTTCTATTGAAATATCTGTTGGCAGCCTTCATATGCATTGTTCACCTTGGTATGATTTACTCATAATAACAATAAGTAATTTTCCTTTAAATTCTTCCACATAAGAAAATATCAGACTTACTATCAGGTTTATGAGGTTTAAGGAAACACAGAATAACAAACACGTTCTCTGCTGCAGCTTGTCCCACTGGGAAAGCCTTCTACTGCTCAAAAACATGCTGCTGTCAGAACTGACAGTCAGGTACAACCCTCTACCACTGATGAATCACAGAGTAGGAATCAAACCAGAAAGCAGCCTCACAGCCTCGGATCTGAGGGGCTGAGCAACAGGCTCAGCCTCCTCAGTGTCACAGCCACAAGGACAGGATACTAGTTCTCCCTTGTCCCAGAGCAAGGTCCTTTAATCCAGGCTTTGCACAGCCCTGGAGTCCCCTGCACACAGCTCCCAAGGCTGACTGCTGTATTGTGCAGAGTGTGTGTGACATGTTCATACAAGCAATTCACTTCTTCACTTGCACAACACGGTAATATCTCTTTCGAGCCTAAAATTAAACAGAAAGTGCTCCCAGGCTGCTTCTATGGTTGATCTGTGACTTTGCATTTTCTAAATTCATTTTGTGTTGCATTCATTGTTTCAGTATTGAATCAAGAGTGAATTCCCTGCAGATTGGCTTAGAGAGCAACAAAAATGAAGAAAAGATGCACTTCTAAAGATTTCTTTTAAAAAACCCAACAAAAGAAAACAAATAGAGCAAAATCCAACAAAACCCAACAAACCTGAACTTACAAATAATCTATCTATTTAAATATAGCCTAAACTACAGAGGTATGGCTCCTGAGCATGAATAAGGCATACATGAGTAAAGGAGTGTTAGTTCCAGAGGAGATGCACATCAGCCAGAGGAGCCAGATGCTCTGAACATGCACAGAGCGATGCTACCACCTTCTGGAGAAACAGCGGCAGCCGCTGCTCGGCTCCAACGCGGCTCCCTATTTGTATGACACAAGAAGGAAACACACTTAACAGAAGATATTGTTAAACCTTCGATACAAGAAAATATGTACTGATTGCACTGTATTAGCCTGCAAAATTATTTTAACTCGACTGCCTCGTTTCAGTGAGCTCAAAGAGATTCTTCATTTACCACGCGTTATCAACTTAATTTGTCACACCAACTCACAAGGAAAGTGCATTTGCAGGTTAATTCTGAAGAAATCCCTGCTTGGGAGTTTACATGATTCACCAAAATGAACATGCTCATTTTTAGACATGTACTGTGCAGCAATGAGGCTATGATGATAGTTGCTCACTGTACTAGATCACTGCCTTTCTGCAGACAGTGTACCTTGGCTGCCTAATGCAGCACTGTGGAATTCCAAAACATCTGTTGCTAAACATTCTGCAGAGATGATGTAGAATTCATTGTCAAAGTAGTTATCCTTTACTGCTCTGACAAAGAGGGGACAAACTGGAAAGGAACTTTTATGAGTATTTGCGTGCCATGAAAATGTAGCAATGAAAGAGACATTCCTGCATTAATTTTTCCTGTATGCAATATATTTGTTTTGCAGAACAGAAACAAGCATAAAAAAGGAAATAGTACAGATTTCAATAAAAGTTTTTAAACTTCCAGAAAGTGTATAAAAACAAAAGAGCAAAAGATTAATTTTAAATTTACTAGGCAACCACATCTGCTTTATAAAGAACATGTACTTCAAGTTATGTGCAGCAAAAAGTTTAATGGCAAACCCCACAGCAAGTTTTGATTACATTGAACTATATCTATTTGGTAAACAGAAAAGAAATATTTCCTCTTTAGATAAAAGTTATTCTCCACAAAGCAGCTGTGTTCAGGACATGATTGTCATTGAGAGAGCTATTCATACGCATCAAGAGAGGAATATAACCTTCAACACATGTGATGGAGGGCATAAATAGAATTCCATCTCAACTTCCAACAAGCATATGTAACCCTTTTGTTCCAAAGTTTGGAGTCAGTGTGTAGATTCTGAATAACTTGGAGAACACAATAGTGAGAGTTTGCACCTTTTTATTTTTTCTCACTTTTGTTTATCTGTTTTTAACCCTTGGACTTTTGAAGTGGCATTTTAGGCCACTTACAAGCATGTTTTTCCCAGACAAAAAAAAAAAAAAAAAAAAAAAAAATTGAGAAAATGGCACTTCAACACTGCATTAAACATTTCTCCCAGATAAGCATGTAGGAAACAAAAATAAATAAAAGAGAGACAAAAGCCCAAAAATATTTTTAGATGCGACACCAGAAATAATAGTCTTAACAATTTAGGAAGTCATTTCCTTCCCTCCATCACTTTCAGCTTTCACGAGCCTTCCAACAACTTATGTGTAGCTTACTGTCCCTTGTTCCTTCTTTTTCCTCTTGTATCACCTTAAGTCCATCATACTCACACACCTCAAAAGTCTTCTCGCCTCATATCAAATACTCTTAGTTACAGATAGTACAGATACAGACAAAAGTCTGCTCTGACAAACACCCTACCTGAAGCTATTCTGAAGTTTTCTTATACCATTTTTGGCTTTCAATCATGAAAGCATGTAAGCGTGAAAACAGTCAGATTTCATTGATTTAATTTTAAAAGCAGCAAAGTCTGTAGCACTTGAAATATTTCCTCATTTTAATCAGCCTTCTAATCCAATAAAAACAAATAAGTTTTGAAGATGGGTTTCTTTAATATAGCTAATTGGATTTTATTTTAAAAATAAAAATGCTTTTATTTACTCTGAATGGAAGTGAACTAGTTCTCCCAATACACCTTTTAAATTTCTAACCAGGCCAATACACAAAACCAGAAAAAAAAATCATCAATTGATTACATGAACATTAAACCCAAGAAAACTGGTAGAAAAAAAAAAAAATTTAGTAATAGGATTTAGTAATAGGATTGCTTTTGACGCAGAACTGCTATAACTTCTAGAAGCAGCATGACATAGAATTCAGGGTCTAAAAATTACAAATATCGAGAGTATGAAGAGGTGCATGGAAACATTGTCAGTATTATGTATAGAATCATCCGAGTTGAAAAAGACCTAAAAGACCATCAAGTCCAACCCTCCCGTGGTTATTAGCCCATGGCACTCAGTGCCACATCCAGTCTCATCTTGAAAACCTCCAGGGACAGTGAATCCACCACCTCCCTGGGCAGCACATTCCAAAGTCTGATCAAAAAAAAAAATCTCTTCCGAATATCCAACCTAAACCTCCCTTGGCAGAGCTTGAGTCTGTGCCCTCTTGTCCTGCTGCTGCTTGCCTGGAAGAAGAGACCAACCTCCACCCGACTACCACCTCTTTTCAGGTAGTTGTAGAGAGT
>NW_008687510.1:0-14233 GCF_000695815.1 Acanthisitta chloris | reverse complement strand
TGCACAATACAATTGCTCACCACCTGAGGACCGGCCAACCCCGTCCCTCCTGCCGGATCGGCCCCTTCCTGCTTATATACTGGGCATGACATGCCATGGTGTGGAATATCCCTTTGGCTAGTTCAGGTCACCTGTCCCGGCTATGCTTCCTCTCAGTTTCTTGTGTTCCTTTCACTGGCAGACCATAAGACTCAAGCAAGAAGATGTACTTGGTTTAGGATAAACACAACTTAGCAAAACCAAAACATCAGTGTATTATCACTCTGAATCCAAACACTGCACTACACTAGCTACTGAGAAAATTAACTCCATCCTGGCTAAAACCATAACAGTCAAGGAGGAGATCATCCTGAGTGCCACCACATGGCACATATAGAGCAAACAGGGGATCAAGCCCAACCAATATCGGTTTATGAGAAAAAAGGTCCTGTTTGACCAACCTGATCTCCTTTTATGACAAAGTGACCAGCTTAGTAGGTGAGGGGAAGGCTGTCAATATAGACTATCTGGACTTCAGTAAAGCATTTGCCACTGTCTTCCACAGCATACTTTTAGTAAAAATGACTGCTAATGGCTGAGGGTAGAAAAGCTCTACAGAGAGTCCTGAACCAGCTTGATTAATGGGCTAAGGACAAGTGCATGAAGTTCAATAAGGCAAAATGTCAGGTGCCCCGTTTGAGTCAGAGCAAACCCATGCAGCACTACAGGCTAAGGGAGGAGTGGCTCAAGAGTTGTCAGTAAGGGACTTGGGGGTGCTGGTTGTCAGCTGGCTCAGTATGACACAACATTGTGCACAGGTGGCCAAGAAGAACAATGGCTTCTTGGAATGTGTCAAGAATCATGTGGCCTTCAGGGCTAGGGAAACAATCACTCTCCCCTGTACTCAGAATTGTTCAGGGTGCCCCTTGAGTTCTGTGTTCAGTTTTGGGGCCCTCACTTTAAAAAGGACATTGAGATGCTGGAGTGTGTCAAGCAAAAGACAATGAGTCACATAAAAGCTCTAGAACACATCTTATGGGAAACAGATGAGCGAGTTGGGTGTGCTTAGTCTTCAGATGAGGCTTCTCACGGGTGACCTCATCACTCTCTACAACTACCTGAAAGTGTAGAGGGTTGTAGAGAGGTGGGGGATGGACACTCCTGCCATGCCTGCAGGGAGAGGCAATGGTCATAAACTGAGACAAGGGAGGTTCAGACTAGATATTACAGAAAAGGTTTTCACTCTTAGGGTGGTCAGGCATTGAAATAGGTGGTCCAGGAAGGTGGTGGAGTATGGTGGTGGTGGAAATGTTTAATAGGTGCCTGGACCTGGTGCTGAAAGACGGTTTAGGGTTTGGGGTTACAGTGGAGTGCCAGGTAGATTCTTGGGACTTGATGATCTTGGAGGTCTCTTCCAACCTCAATGATTCTATGATTCTATAAGCACAGTACATGATCAGCCTCCTAATGGCTCATTCTGTATTGCATCTTTTTTATTAACTTGAATGTCCAGGAAAAGGCACTTCTGTTTATTTCACATGGTAGCAAAATTTACAACTTGCAAGTCTTGGCTGCAGCTCACAAGCAGCAGAATCTTGCTGGGTAAATCAGAAGCTCAGTTCCAGTTTCAGACATGCCTCTTTGCCCCCTCTTCCATTTACCTACCTCCTGTTCATGCTGAGTTTTAAACTGCTTTTTTAATGGCTGATATTGCATCCTTGCTTTTAAATTTGGACTATTGAGGTAGGACTTTTGTGATATCATAATCACTCAAAAAAACATGGGTGTCACTCAGACATGCAAACATTATTTTATCATTGGATTATTAATGTTGTCCCAATGGAAGAATGCAGAGTTATTTTGGCATCTATTTCATGCAGTAATACTTGACATGTGAATCTTGTACTCTAATTTTTATTTCTTAATTTGTTAATTATTTGCTGGAATTTACGACATGGTACTTCAAGTCTATATTTAAAGGTTGTACCTTGTATGCTCAGTTGTGACTTTTTAATCTGGATTGTGTGTATCTTTGAATTCAGTCCATCATTTTCTACTCCTTGGATTGTATGACCTGATACATATAAAATGGGGTCAGTGAAATTAGTATTATTGCCAGTCCAGTGATATATCAAACCTTGACTGAGTGCAGCAGTTGGTCCTGTAGACTGCCATCTTCCAACTCATTCACAGAGGCTAGATGAGACTGTGTTGTACCCCACAAGTAACTATATAGAAATCCACACAAGTACTATGAAACATTACCATTGGATGTATTATCAGAGGTAGTGGCCCTTGCAGCTTTGAGGGCATCAATCCAAGTAAAAGACTTACTTTTTCAGGTGTAAAATGGATTCATGGTTGGACAAAATTGGATTGTTTATACTCTTGGTCACTAGTAATCCTTCTGTAATGGCTTATGTACTTAGTGATTTGTTAACTTTTGTACAAATTCCTTATTATTTGTACTGGCAACATGGTGTGGAGGGCAACAGGGAGATTAAAGACTTTGTGAATAAGCCCTGCTCTCCCAGCATCGTACCACATACTTTGTAAATACATTAAGAGATACTCACAAATATACTTACATGGGCATACATAAGGTACATAGATCAATGTTTGCATGCATCTATAACTAAAGTTCAAATTGTTTCTCCATGTTGATTTTTCTTTATGACTAGGTAATACTACACAAGAGATTTTCTTTTCTGAACTACCTGTCATTTTGTCCTTTGGTGTTGCAACAAAAATACTTGAAAACCCTGGCACCTGAGTTCCAGGATAGATGCAATGCAAACATACTGGTGCATAAATAAAAAGAAATACTAAATTATGATTTATCCCTTTGAAAATAACTTGTCTCCGAATGCTGCTGTTAAATTCTGTGCAGGCACATAAAGAGGATGTTACATATACAGTGTGTATTCAGTTACATACTGTAGAGCTATTTGCATCTCAAATGTATCATTACATGCAATAGTAAGCTCATATGGAAATATTTAAGAATTTTGCAAAAAAAAAAGTGCACTTAATTTCCAAATGAAACCAAAGTAGTACTCAGAAAGGATGTATAATCTTTCCAGTGATGGAATAAGAAAGAATATGAAAACATCTTCTCAAAATCTTTCAGCCAAATCTTAGCATGTACTAAGACTAGAGTATATTTGTAGAATATATATCTAGGATATTTTGCAAAGAGTTTACATATATTCTTTTTGAATAGTGAATCAAATGCCCTATTGCTAAACAGATGTTTCTGCAGTCGGCATTCAGAAAGGCACCATTAAGAGAACAAAAACCCCTGCTGTAATTGACCCTTCTTGGTCATATTCTCTTGAAATCATACTGGATAATGAGCGTTAGTCATGAAAGCAAGCAAATAAGTTTAGCAATTTTCATTATTAGCTTTTATAAAAATTATCCCTTGAAAGGATTCATTTCAAGATATGGGGACATTCATGTAGATAAGAATATCTACGGTTACAGAATCAAAAAAAGCAAGATTGAAAGAACTTAAGAAGGCAGTAATCCTACAGCAACACCCTAAGTCAGGATAATTTATGTTTCTATTATTCCTGACAGAGCTCCAGAAAACTCCTCTTAATAAATTCGCTATTCCATTCCTTTGACATACAGACATTGATGAATTTTTCACTGATGCATCTAGATATTTTGTTCCCCAGTCAAAACAAGTAAGTTTTGGCCTAATCTACAAGTGTCTGAAGACCCATGTTCACTTGGTTTGCTTCTGAAAATATCATAAGAGATTATATCAAGGCCACACCGGTCCTGTGGGGACTAAGACTTCCACCTTCCTGTGCACAAAAGATTTTAACACTGTTAGGTTTTTTTCTAG
Organism: Acanthisitta chloris; assembly: GCF_000695815.1. Lineage (NCBI taxonomy): Eukaryota > Metazoa > Chordata > Aves > Passeriformes > Acanthisittidae > Acanthisitta > Acanthisitta chloris. The sequence continues at coordinate 10,398 of NW_008687510.1, read as the reverse complement.
GCTCTACTAACAATTCCATCTACCTCTTTGCCTTTCAGGCAAAGCAATCAAAAAGATAAGCAGCCTGACCTATAGCTCCCTAGCTCACTTGCTTCCCTTCCTTTCGCAGCATGAATGTCATTAGTCCCACCTGAATAACAACTAGTTTTTTCAAGAAATTTCTAGTTACATTTTGGGGTTTGTTTTTGTTGTTTGGGGTTTGCAGTTTTGTTTGTTTGTTTGTTTTTGCAGTTGTTGTTGTGGTTGGTGTTTGGTTTGGTGGTTTGTTTTCTTTTCATTATTGTGGCTGTATAGACTTTTTACCCTAGCTAACAGTTTTACTGACCACCACTCATTCTGCAGCTGTACTTTTTAGAGGCGACATGTGGTACATGAAAGCATTAACTGTCATCTTTGATTTTCTGTTAATAGATTTTAGTGTAGACCACTTGCCATGTATTCTTCTCATGAAAAGGATGATACAGTAAAAAAACCTATTCCTTACTATATGTTTTATTAATTCCATTACCACTTACATAGTTTCTAAGCTCTTCAACATTGCTTTTATCAAAACTATCGTACAAAATCTCCATTCATTATTATGTAAGCCAAATGCTGAGAGAAAGAGGGAAAGAAGCAAGCTAATCTCTGACAGGAATAACATAACCATTTTGTTCATACTCAATAAAGTGTGTGATGTTAGTGAAAAAAACAGCATGGATGCTGATGATAACTTGTACCAAGGTTTCAATGTCTGTATATTATCTCTCACTAATCATCACCTAAACACAAATTAAAAAAATATCTAAGCTTGCTTGGTGTTTTTCTTTGTGTGTGTGTGTGTGGGTGTTGTTTTGGTGTGTTTTCTTTGTTTTTATTTTTTGTTTCACTTGCTGGTTTAATCATGATATTTAGTTAAGTTTGCTTTATGGGACATAGGTATCTCAGACATACTGAATGTTTTAACTAATCATGTGGTAGCTTTATGGTATGGTATCCATATCCATGTGGAGGTAGTGCTTTCTGTGTCACTGTATGTTGTATAATATATATATGGCATGACAATATGTTTCTTTTTCTGTATCATTTGTATGTTCTGTGATTCTCTTTTAAAGCTTGGGGGGATTCAGCTTAACTGGGAATGCTTTTAGTCTCAGAGTGATTTATAGTGTTCTCTGGAAGACATATAATCTGCCTGACATAGTTAAGGTCTGAAGAGAAACAGATAGCAATATATTTCTTGCAAGAAATTCATTATCATGGCAGTTGTCTTGCAGTACCTTTCTAAAATATGCTTGTTTTCTTATATCCTTCGATTTTTCTGGGAAAGTCAGGGAACATTCACTGAATGTCCAGATTTAATAATACTGTTTCTAAATGTTTATCCAGAAGGGGTTTTTTTCAGCTGTAATGCTGAGAAAACAACCCAAAATTGTTGACTGCATCAGAGAATTAAGTGTTCTTAAATCTGATTTGAGAACTACCTGGATTATTGATGCAGAACCAATTTGATATTGAGGTATATTTACTAAAGGTGCAATAGCAAACCTTTGGCCTATGTGTGAATCTTGTGCTCAGCTCTGCGTTTTAAAGGTGTGGTTTCTGCTCAAATGACAGCTTGAGTGATGTAGTCAGAGAGAGTATGAGGAGAGAAAAGAAATTATGCATCATGAATCCCAGACAAAGAGTGGATAGGAATAAGGAGTAGATAGGTGGCAAGGACAGTTGTATTGGATGAAGATGTTTATTATCATATAGCCAAAGCTAATGCCCCAATTTATGATGACAAGGAAAAACAGTTCAAGGGATTAAAACCACCACTAACTATATATGTAAATTATTTTGGGAAGGGCCTTGGGACTTTTTTTAACCATAGTAAATATGCCATAGTATATCAGATAATAATCTTGATTGGTTTTGGTCTTTTTTGGCTTTTTTAAAAAATTATACAGGAACATCATTTTCCCAGGAGAGGATGAGCTGCACCAATTTAAGTAGAGAGGTGAGTACCACTTACTGCTTATAAAACTCTTCTGTCATTATTGCAGATGTAAGAACATGTTATCATCCAACAACTAAAAAGCAAAAAGCCAAAAGCTGTTACTCTCTCACTGAACATCTGTACATTTCCTATAACTGTCGTCATAATTTCTAAACCACGTGTGTTTTGCTACTTTGAGGTTAGTTGAGTTTTCCTTTGTAAAGCCAAGAACTGAACCTTCAGTGAAGTCACATGCTTTGCCACTCTGGATACTGCTATCATATCCTCAGAGCAGATGACAGACATGAAAATAAATCAGCTGCATATATTCAGTTTGAAGAAATAGTTTCAAGGGGGAGGAGTCTTGCTGAGGTCACAGTTAAATTCTTTATGTTAGTAATGAACCTAGATAAGTTTATGAAGGTAAGAACTAGAGTTTTGCAAAACTAATGAGTTCTGATTTGTGAAATGTTCACTCCAAAAATACATATTTATAATCATTCAGGGATATTGATTGTTTTTTTCCTGAACACTCCTAGCTTTGGGAAGGTTTCCATCATGAAGGATCAGTGCAGAGTTTTTATTGGATCTATTAAAGAAAATGCTTGCATGCATATTTAGACATCTGAATAGCTTAGTACAGCACGTGATATTTAAAGAGGTGATTTTATGCAATAAACACTGTAGATGATATTCTAATTCATAATTTAATATAAAGAAGGACATAGATCAATGAAATTTTGTACCTTTAAGCCAGTTCAAGGTTAAGCTGGCATTACAAATTGTGGGGTAACTCCAGATTTAAGAAAGGAATACTGCTCTAGGGTTGTGTGTATTTTTTTCTCTATGCCCTCCCTGCCCCGCCCCCCCACCCCTCAGGATGTTTTGTTCGGGGTTTTTTTTATGTTCCATTTTTCTGAAATTATCATAATTCAGTTTTGTGTGCTGTTCTAAAAGCAAGGAAACTGAATAAGGGGCATAAGGTCTATGGACTGTCACAGTTACAGAACCTGGGGGATAAAAGCTGTTGGAGTCCCATATCTGTACCTTCTAGTCTCATATTGAGAAACACCAACATAATACAGCATGGGGAAAGCAAAGGAAGAAAGAAAAATCAATCTGAGAAGCCTTAAAACTGCTGGGATATTATTAGCAAAAAAAATTAAAAACCAAAACTCATTTGGGGACAGTAACCCTTGTGGTGCAAATATTGATAAACTTAGGTGTGTTTCCCAATCAGTATATAAATATCTATGTGGAAGATTTCAAATGCTGTTGTATAAATAATTTTACTGTAATAAGTAACAACTGTGAGTTGTTATCAGAATTTTTATCTCATCCTCTAAGCCTGGAAAGAGTTACTAATCTCAGATATCAGTAAAGTGGATGATTTTTGCCATTCTCAGATATCTTGCACTTATAAACTGTATGACTCTCTTTAAAATGGCAAACATTTTTTGTTTGTTTTAGTTTTTAATTCCTCGGTTCAGTTAGTCATTTAAACCAGGGAGGATGCATGAAGAAATTTCTAATCTTTCTAACTAAGTGTGTTAGTGTGTGTTCTGATATAATTTTTTGGATACTTCTGCAGAATACTGCAGAACCTACTTTGTGTGCAGGAGATGTACTTACGAAGTATTCTCGAAGTAGCTTAAATTCCAAAATTATTCTTTGGTGAAGAATTCTCTGCTCTTTTTTTTCTGCTGAAATTAATTCTAATATTTATTTTCCATCCAAGCACTTAGTGGTGGATTTCACATTTTTGAGAATGTGTATCTGCTTTCTCAGAATGCTACAACATTTCTCACCTTCCAGTTTCCTTACAGAGTTACAGTGGCAAGTCTCCATAACATAATTAGGGAATGGAAATTCTTAGCCAATCAGGGACTAATACTTAGGCAGATGACTTGGATATGATGGCTAATTTCTATTTCAGACACTATTTCACAGTCTGGCTATTAGCAGTCTTTTAATAGCATGTCATATTCCTTCATTTAAAGAGCAAGAATTTTGACTCATTTTTAGGAGTCATGCTGAGATCAATGAAACTTGTTTTTTCCCTCAAGTTAAATGCAAGGTGTTGTCTGATTCTGTCTCTTTTTTTGAGGTTGTTTTTTTTTCTTTTCTTTTCCTGGCCTGGTAGACAGAATCTGTGGTGATTGATGTCATCATAAAACCCTAGAATATCACTGAGCATTGTACTTGTTATTCAATACTAAAACCAACAGAAGATACTAAATCATACATTGAAAATGGGAGAGGTCAAGATGGAACAATAATGGATACCAAAAAGTTATTTTGAGTTGAGGAATTCTTTTATTAATGGAAAACAAAGTGTAATACATAACCATGCTAATAAACTATTGTAAATTCTGGAGCAAAAGTTCTTGTTTTGTACTTTTCAGAAAAGAACATTCATCTTGATTTTACGATGTCAGATGACTAAACATAGTGATCTGAAGAAGGCAGTATATTTGCTCTTGGAGGAAAAGGTCTTTTTTTATATAAAAAAAGTATATTTGTTAATTATATTAAATATATATCAATAAACCCATGCAGTACACACCAGTACTTTAGAGGATTTTAAATCTGTTTTGGTGCACATGTCAATAAGGGCAGACATTGCAGCCTTCACTGTTTTGCTCCTAAGATTTATATGAGTAGCAACTCAATATCCATATCTGGAAAGCTCTGATCGGTGCATATGTTCAATCTTCTCTCTGGTCCAGTGACACAACCTGATGGAATAGCATGAAGCTTTGTCAGGGGAGGTTTTGGTTGGATATTAGGAAAAGGCTCTTCTCCCAGAATGTCATGAGCCCCTGGAACATGCTCCCCAAATTCACAGCACCAAGCCTGCCAGAGTCTGAGAAGAGTTTGGACAATGTTCTCTAGAGTTTGGTGTTATTCTTGGGGTGGTCCACTGCAGGGCCTAGAGTTTGACTTTGATGGTCCTTGTAGGTCTCTTCCAACTCAGGATATTCTGTGATTCTATAATATTTTACTATCCTCATACCACACAAAGGGATTTGAAAATGACTATCTGATCCCCACTGAAGCTTTTCATATCATGTTGGCTATTCTGCCCATACCTTGAACTATGTTCTGTTGAAGGCAGCCTGTTTATGTTGTGTTATAAATTATTTGGTTGCAAAATAATATTCTGACTCACAGCTGTCTGGGATTACTCTAGGCACTATCAGCCAAAATAGGGAGATAAATAGAAGATAACCAGCTGGCTATGAGTTGAGGGGAGTGGGGCAGGTATGCTGCCTACCAGTGCATCAGGCAACTCCCCAGGGACAGGGTCAGTAAGTCCCATTGGTGCTCGCAAATCCCTGAGAGCTGTCACTTGATTTTGGTCTTTTCTTTTCAAATGCATCCTCTTCAGTGAGTAAATAAATCAGCAAAATGGGAGGACGTATATTTGAAGGTGTCAGTGACCTGAAGTGTTCTGTTACTGAGTGAGCCATGGTTGCAGTTTCTGACACTGATATCTGCCCAGTTGCTGGGAGTGGGAAAATTCTGTAGAAACACACTAGAAGTCTGAGGACCAAACGGTGTTTTGGTTATGTGTATTAGTGTACATCTAGAAACTCTGTTTTGTAGCTTAGCTTGGCATGTTTACTGAAGTTTTGGAGGTTTGTTCATAATCTTCGACAGGAAAAAAATGCCCTTTGGTTCTTCCTGAGGGAGGGATTTGTTTGCTTAAAGTTTATTAGATTTTATTTCCTTTTAACTTTATTTCTGAAGTGTAAACTTATTGGTATTCTCCTCTATACATTCATCACACTCTTGTGCAGTGTTGTATGAAAAAGTTCTCGTGGGGCAAACTATTGGAAGCTGGTGCCTGCAATATTTCTCAAACATGGAAGGTGTTCTGTGGCTGTCTGCTCACACAGAGCACTCTTAATTGCGTATCAGTGACACACCTCTGAAGTGCTTCTTTTTATTTATTTTGGTTTCTTTTTAGGCTTAAGCTTGTGCTGGTTTTGAGACAGTGCTCTTGAAATTGAAAAGCTGTGACAGATCTTCTTGTGACAGATCTGCCTTGCTACTAGCAGCATGGAAATCCACAAGGGTTAAACTTTCATTGTCATGGTTTTCAAAGAGCCTCTTAAAAGTAACCCAAGAGCTTTCTTTCAGAGGCAGCTTTTCAAGTTACATTGGAGAGCCAGTTGACTGGTCAGTTTTCTTAATTTGTCCCATGAAAAGAAAGCACAACTTAGTGCTTATCTAAGGTTTTTAAATAGAACCAGCTGTCTCGTAAATCCACATCTCATTTTTCTCCGTAAAATAAAACTTGGTTATACTTGTGGGTGTTCTGAGCAAATTTCTTATTGGAATACTTCTCAGAAGTACTAAGTTAAATACTTACATGAATAGTCTATTAAAAAATCATTGAGAGGATGGTGTATTGAATTGTTTATCTTGTTTAAATACTTCTTGATACAGACAACTCTAAAAGATATTCCTCTTTCTGTAAGCACCTGCTCCTGGTAGAAACAACAGTTATATTGATTTACTGCAATTTATTTTCTCTCTGGATTCTGGTCTTGACACTGTGAGAAGACTAATTGGAATTAATGGCATTTGCACAGCTAATTAAAGTCACTCTTCCTGCAGTCAAACGAATTTCTTTAATCAGAGACATAACAAAGTCTTGCTCAGTTCCTGCAGTCTGCATGTAAATGTTCTTTGCTTGAATAAGCATCTCTGCAGTCATTAGTGGTTGAATACAGACACTACTAATGATACCTGGTAATTTCTTCAGCATTTGAAAAGCACAAATATACCTATTCATTCTTATATATACTGCTACAAAATAAGAATCAATTTTTTATTGATGTTAATTAAAGATAGGGTTTATTCTTATGCTTGAAAAGGATTCTGGAGATGAGCATAGTAGTATCAGAGAGTGTGGTCTCAGTTTTTCATGCACTGCCCTAACAGAAATAAATGGTAAAGCTAAAGAAAAGCACATAATCTAATGAAGCAGTCTTATTTTTTCTAAATCTCATACCAAATAGCTTATTAACACAATAGTATGTAAAAAGGTGTTTTGTGGAAAACACAAACAGGATGGAAAGCAGAACAAAATCAACATGCTACTTATCTGTGTGTTTCTATGTAAAATGAAGGGTGTATAACTTCTACTTGATATAACTTCTACTGTAGAACAAGACTTCAAAGGAGTATTATTCCTAAACCAATCTGTACTGCTAACTTAATGCTTGAGCTGCAGTAGACTCTATGTTGACAAACACGCACAGCATTACTAACTACAGTGGCACTCAGAGTTGATATTGCAGTCTGAACAATAAGGTCCAATAGTGGTTTTGTTCCATATAGCAGTGGGTTTATATCCTCCTTGGACTCTTTGCTTAGAGGTGACATACGACAATGACATAAACCCTAGGACATATTGAAGATGTTGTTTGACTATAGCTCTATTACAATAAATCCCTACTTGCTGAATTGTTTAACTTGATCATCCTTTAATGTATATGAAATCATAATTCATGTTATAAAAAGAGAAAATCTTAGGCAGTCCACCAGATAATAATGACTATGATTACAAGTTCTGTTTCCTAGATACAGATCTAATTTTCAGACTTGGAATATATTCATTATCTTTACTTTTATACTAGGTCTACTCTGAACAAAAGATAATGAATAATATAGTAAAAAATGTCAAAAGAATCTCTCTGGGCAAAAGGTGTGACTGGCATTATTCATACTGTCTCTTGTGAATGTTGGAGTAAAAGCTTTTTTCTTGAATATTCACATGAACAAAATCATATGATTACATGTGCCGGTAATTGCATTATGAATTATAATATCAGAAGATGTTAACTCAGCATTGAAGCAGCAAGACAAACTGCATTTTGTGTCTTCTATACATTGTATGATGGAACAGACAGCAAATTACAAGTAGAAAATGATGGAGACTCAGGAGAAGGAGGGGAAGAGGAAAGGCAATTCTAAACCATATAAAAGTAATTTATTTAAAATACATGAATAGTAGCAAATTTATTTCAATTCATGGTTGCATCTTCCTACAAAAAAACAGGTTGTTAAATTCATTGAATATATTTCTTCATGTCAAATAGGTCTTCTGCAATCACTTAAAAGCAATGTTTAAGAATAAGTTGTGATATTCGCATTTCTTGATTCAATGGAGTAGAACATGTGCTTCTGGTCCTGTACAGAAACGCAGAAGGAAAACTGTGTTTTATAATGAGCATATAGAGTAATACATTTTGTGTTCAGAGATATAGCAACTAGACCTATTCAATAATTACCTATATTTTAAAGTAATAATTTCTGCTTTAGAGTATACCAGTCTCTGCATAGAGGTTGTTGTGCATGAATGGAGTATCTATTTCATGTCACAAGGACTGTAGCATGAATTGCTTGACAGTTTCAGAAGCAAAAGTTTTAATAAGCAAAGTGATTGCAAAGGTCATATTCCCACCTATTTACAAAATTATGTCAGGTTCTTGATGAGAGTTAGTGTAGTTGAGTCTGGAGAAGAGATGGCTCTGGGGAGACCTGACAGCACCCGAAGGTGCCTAGAGGGGGCCTACAAGAAAGATGGAGAGGGACATTTTTCAAGGGCATGCAGTGACAGGGCAAGAGGCAATGGTTTCAAACTGAAAAAGGACAGCTTTAGATTCTACGTTAAGAAGAATTTCTTGACTATGAGGATTGTGAAGCACTGAAAGAGATTGAGCAGAGAAGTTATGGATGCCCCATTCAAGGCCAGGTTGGACAGGGCTTTGTGAAACCTGGTTTGAATGGTGTCCCTCCTCATGGCAGGGGGGTTTGGAACTACATGGTCTTTAAGGTCTCTTTCAACCCAAACCATTCTATTAGTCTATGATTCTATTAATTTATATATTCAAAGAAAAATTACAGGAAAAGCTGTGCCATGCTGAATTAGGAGTGGGAGGGACTACAATGATTCCTGTGCAAATGATGACACGAATGAAGTCAGTGTCACCTTAAGCATCACGTTTATTAACAACAAGAGATAATGAGTCCTAACAAGAGACAGTATAGGGATTATTTAGAAAGAGAAATTTGGAAAGATAAGCAGAAGCATGGAGGGTTTGCAAAGGGAAACTTAACACCACAGAGTCCTGCAGCATCCTGTGAGTCCAATCATTGTCACATGGTGAGAAAATCTTCAAGTGAAAAACTAGGTGCTCAAGGGGAGAAAGTTCCAGAGAAAAATTGGTCCACTCACAATATATTATTTTTGCCTGGCCTCATCTCTAGAATTTTCCACCTCTTTCTTCCAATCATTCCTGGTGGTTTTGCCATGCTTATTAATACCAGAGCAAAGTCCTTCTTTCTAGTTATGTAACCTAGCAAATACTGAATGGACTTTGGGAGGGGAGAGTAGCCGTGGTGAGACAACTATCTGCCCTGGAGCTCCTTCATCGCTGTATCTATTTTGACCTTGTCTCTGGTGTATGTGTCCTTGCCATGGTTGTGGTGCAGTAAAACCACAAGCAGCCAACATGGAGAAAAAGTCAAATGCCAGCATCAGCTAGGCTCCCTTTTTCGTGCCTCGCAGTTTACACAAAGGAACAATGTCGGGACATTTTTGAAGTTTGGATCAGAGGCTGAACTCAAAATGTCGTCTCTGAGAAAAGCCAGTCTTTTAACTGTCACCTGATACTAAGTGAACCAAATTAAATATTAGGCTTGAAAAACCTGTGGTCTGTTTCTGAACAAGAATATTCTGAGCCAGGAAGGACTCTTGAAGCTCTACTATTAATACTTACCTGTACAGTGCTGGAGTCAGTTCACCTTCAAGTAGGATTGCAAATACATTATGTAGTCCTGGTCTTTCCCAAAACTATAAGTTTGTACTGTTTAATGCAGCATATTCAGTCTGCTCAGGGAATTGCTGTATTAATAAAGGATGAAAAAATTTTATCCATTTTTTTTTCATTTGGACCATTGATGCTGAAATGTTTCCAAAGTTATAATTTAAAAGCCAAGTTGTGAGCCATGTGAAGAGACTTCCATTACAGACATAGTTTGGGAAGGTAATATGATTTGAGATGAATGAATTATTGAAATTTTCATGACAATTTGGTAGTTCTGTGCCAAAAAGGTATTTCTCATTCTTCAATTCACTGCTGAAAACCTTCTGAACTGCTCCAAAATAGCAAATATGTTTCAGATGCCATAGTCTTAACTCAGAAAATCCCCAAAGCTTCTTATACAGTCTTTTGAAAATGTCACCTTTGAGTTATCTGAATTTGTAGTGAGAAGTTTCTCAACCACGACGCTATTTCAGCTGCATTTTGTCATGATTTAACTTCAGCTGACAGCTAAGCCCCACACAGCCACTTGCTCCCCCATGCAGGAAAGAATTGGAAAGGCAAAAGTAAAAAAACTCATGAGTTGAGATAAAGGCA
>NW_008687509.1:55842-68192 GCF_000695815.1 Acanthisitta chloris | reverse complement strand
TGTATGTATGTGTGTGTACACTATATAATAATATACTATTATATCATATAGCTTAACTATTCAAAGAGCCAATCAAGAATAATTCACCAAAAGCCAGAATTAAACACATGATTTTGGCAGTTTCATTTGGAACCATTGATACAGCCCTTTCTGTGCAAACACAGAGACTATGCAGTGGAATATAAACTACAACAGAGGCATTCAGGACTTCCAAGAAAGTCAGCAAATCAACAAGGATAGTATGCTACCTACATCAGAATCAATAATAACTGTCCTATAAAAAGTTATGCTTTCTTGTTTCAGCTCTTACTACTTGTCGTTTGAAAGGAATTTCAGAAGATGCTGCCTAGTCTCTAGCTCGGTCAACGTTTAATATAAACTCCTTCCAAAAATTAGAGAATTCTCTTTAAATTTACAGACCTAGTAAAAACGTTTGCCCCATTGCCTCCATTATGGCTACTTCAGATGGTGCCGCTCTCACTAGCTTAATTAAGAAACCACCCTCATTGCTTAAACTTTCTTTTTTCTTTCTACTTTACACTCTGATGCATGCACAACAATACCTTCTTAGTCTTTGTTTTCCTGCACTAAATGGGTTATGCCCTTCTTAAAATCATCTCAAACAAGATTTCCATTCTCTTTATGTTTCTAATACTCTTTCTCCATCTTTCCTCTTTCCTTCTTTAGTTAAACTGAACTTTCTTAAATGCAGATATCCATATTCAAATAGCAAAGGTCTCATTAGGGTGTAACAACATTAATACTTTCCTGCAAATACAAACCTATGAAGAGGCAAAGTATTGTCTTTTATCACAGCCACATCAGGAACCAAATCCAGACCAGTCAATATTAATTTTATTATTCCACATTTCTTTTTTTGCCTATGGGGCACTGAAGTACATTGTAACACACATTGTTAACTGGTATAGGATCAATTATCGCTTTCTTTCAAAGCAATTGTGCTCAGTCAAACCACCAAGTTTCATTTCAGAAAGAAGCTCCTGGTAAATTCCACCTACTGATCTTTACTGAGCTACTATTTGTGTTTTGTAACACATCTAACCAACCCCTAAGAGTGTACTGCAGGAAATGTCTCTCCCTTTTACCATGGTGGGACCTGCAAGAATTTCACGGAGCTTTGGAAATCTCTTCTATAAAATTGTAAGTACTCTTGTCTGCATGGTGGCTATGATCATATGACATTCTTCTGCAACTCCACCAAATCTTATACTTGCTACCACTTATCTCTATAACCACATACCTAAACAGCTGTTCCCTAGTAATCTCAGGGTTTTTTTGTCAACAAGAATTTCAGGTGTCTAGACTCACAGCTGCTAAAATGCAAAACAGTGGGAAGAGCTATCACCTACCTCATCATTTAGAAATCATGATTTCCTCTGGTTTTCTACTGAGCCGTTTACTGATGAACTTTTATCTAGCTACAATGCCTAGGACCCAGCATAATTTTTAATAAAGTCTATACTAGTTATACTACTAGGAGATGGTTGGGTAGTATGTTTCTTTGAAATCAGAAGAAGATCAGATCAGTCTTCTGCTGATGGAAGAATTGCAATTAGTTTCACATCTGACTGAGAGGTATTCACACATCTGTATCTGACACCTAAGTAAGACCCATATAAGTGAACCTCAACAAGATCACAGATTCAAAAGAGCCAGATAACATAAAACCAATATTCCATTATTGTAACATTTGACTGCAGTTCTAGTCCTTAGTATAGAGTTAGTTGCAACAAATAATACCCAATTAGAGAAGTTATCCATATGCTTAAAAAAATGAGAGCAATTTATAAATCAGCATTTAACAATGCATGTATGGAAAATACAAGCTTGATAAGTTTGTTTAAGAAACCCAACTGGAGACTGGGCCTGTTGATATCAGCCATTCTACTACACAGGATGGTTACAATATTCTTGGTTGTTGGCTATAAAAGGAAATGAAGATGTAAGATCTTTTAGGCAAGAACATAATTTTTTTCTCAGCTTGTCTTTTGCTGCTAACCAAGAGAAAATTTTAGCTTCAGTATAAACTACAATCTTCCATAAAACTTAGCACCAAATTAGCTATACTACAAGATGCAAAACAACTGTACAGCCAACGTGAATAAGATGCTGCAGGGAATTTGTCAATATAGCTAACAGCTCTTTGAAACATGGGAACTATACAAGGTATGATATGACAAGTATCTCCGTGGGTTTGGGTTTTTAGTGCTTTTACTGAAGCATCACATTTTTAAAGTATTGACAAAAAAATCAAGATTTTTACTCTAAAAACCCTCTTGACTGCTGTTAAGTAAAATAACTTTTCTGTAGCCATCTTTTGAGTGACTGTCAGAGACAGGCCCAACAGAATTAACTATTGATTAAGTCCTACCTGAGTATACTCTAATCTATCACTCCACCTAATTTTCCTATCAGGTGAACACCTCTACAACTTTTATGACCGTGACAAATAAAGAACACAGGTCAGAATAACTGGTAATTATTTTAATTTTACAAGGAGGATGAAATGGAAATGATTTGCTGCAGATTTGCAAAGCTGTTGTAATTCTATAAGGTTGAGCTAATGGTGATTCCCTAATTCCACTGCTTTTTGACTAACCGAATTAGGGTGTAGCAAGAGATATCCAGCAAAGCATTTTATTCATCTTCAATCATAACAGTTTCAAGCTGTTTATTGTTTTCACAGATTAAATGCCAGTATATGTCTCCAAGATATTTAAAGTCATGTCTACACCTTAACCTTGAGATAAGCAGGACAACACAGAAAAGAAGTAGTTCTGAATTGTGCTGTCTGAGGACTTCTGCTTCTGGTGTTGACCACCCTTTCCTACTCTCAAACAGCAACAATCATCTGAAGCCATGTAGGGAGTAGCAATAGCAAATCACCTACAAAATACAACCTCTGGGACTACCTTCCACCCAGGACAGAAGACTAATCACTGGTGCACACATATGCCTAGAGCATAGACCTGTAAATTTTATTGCACAAATGTAAAGATGCTCACAGGGAGAACCAACCTCAAGAACCCCCCACAACTTCACAAATCATACTCGTTCTGTGTATTACAGTTTTCTAAGTCCACACACTCTGTGATGAGTGGAACAGATTGACTGCTTTTAGCTGCTAAACTTAATAGGATTTCTGCCTACATATCCCAAAAAGCACACTATACAGAAAACTAAAAATCCCAAATTTCAATTCACTACCAGAGCCTAGAGCTACCCTGTGTTATTTCTGAGTCATGCCTATTGATCTTTTCTAGCTCAAGTGCCCAGGAGAACTACAGAAATCAGAACATATCAATTTACCTGAAACTAAATAGATGAACTGAGGGGTAAAATAATTTAATAATGCCACTTCAGAACCTCTATGGATTATGGCAGAGTCTAAATCCTCAGAGATACATAACTTTGCATTAGAACTTACACGCTTCTTGAAAAAAAAATCAATTTAGCATTACTTCAAAGCAAATGTAGCCAGAGTTCATATACATACCCTCTGCTTCTCAGGGTCAACATATCGAATGCCAAAATAGTCTTTTTCCAGCAAGCTGTAATAGTTGCAGATGTGATCTATAAGAAACTGACCTTTGGTTTCCCTCTGTAAAAAGAGAAAGAATTGATACATTATGTTGAGTATTCTGAACTTGCTGTCTATAAAATCTTATCAAAGTGTTTAGGGAAATAGTACATGAAATTTGTTGCTATTCAGATGAGGACAAGGATTTAAGCATTTATCTTATTTAAAAGATGCAAGAGATTAATGACCAATACACCTCCTGCACATTCAGAAATTGACTGGTTAAGAAAATACCATTACTACTCCTAGCTCAGGAAATCACATGCTGCTCTAATACCTGCAAATTTATAATACTTAATATACTACCAGTAATCATATTCCCACCTGGTGCTATAATGGCATAACTGATACTCATTTACATATGGAATTTCAAAACTATGTGTTTTTTTGTATCCCCTACGTTTGCAAGTTGTTTTGACAGTGAGTACCTTACTGGATCTTTATGCAGTGCCCACAGCAAGAGATACCTGATTCTTAATTCCCAGACAATGCTACAGTAAAAGGAAGAAATGACAGAATGACTGAAAGAGATGTTTTCATCTCTGCATCGTCACTGGATAACTCTGGCCTTAACAAAACTTACTGTATGTAAACATGATGTTTAGTTAACAATATCATTCTTTATTTCTGCTTTCCTCAATCACAGTATTGTGTTTCATTTCTCTATCTACTGTTTTATATGGACATTATACATGAATCATCTGATCCAGCTAAAATGAGGGTTCAAGTTGGGGTTTTGTCCCATTTTTGTCAACATTAACGTGTGGTTAAAGATGTCTTCCCAAACAGTTCACTCCAAGCAGACACAGGTGCTTCACTATATAGCAATGTCAGGTCTCAGCATTTTATTCCCTCTGTCTACCCTAGTCCTGCACTGAGACTCATCTGCTATGGATGAGGCATTGAATTTCTACCCTTTGCTGACATGAAACAACTTAAACTTCGTTCTTCAATATCTCCTCAATAGAAACTACATGCAATCACATAAAAAATATTACTTAATTGTTTCTCCAAACTATTCCCTGAAAACTTCCATGCTATGCCTTGTTCAAGCCTTCCTTAAAAAGCTAACAGGCAATTTAAGCTATAAACAGCAAGGCAGGAAAAACTGAAGTGATAGCTCCTGTATTTCTCAAGGTACTTTACAAAACTGAATATTGTTACCACCTGCATTTCACATAGTATCAGCTGAAGTAAAACCAGCACCATGATCTGTCTGAGGTCATGCTCCAAAGGGCAGAGAAAGCAATGGCCTCAGGACAACTACATCCAGTGAGACATACTGCTTCCCACAGGAAAAATAAGACATGCTTCAAGACTGGAGAGTTAGAAAATAATGCAGTCCATGAACTTTTGCCTTGTTTTTTTATCTTTACAATTAATTAATAGGAATTCTGACGTGCATCTCTAAGGTCCATCCTTAACATACTATGATACTACATTCCTCTCACTAGATTACCTGTACTCTTCCATATGCTGCTGCTTGCCTGGAGGATGTTTGCCTTGTCTGCACCATGGTATTTCTATAATGTCTTTTCCTATTTTTTAACAGTCATTGCCAAAGGATGTTAACCTGATTTGTCTGTTCTGTACTTGCTCATGCAACCTCATGCTTTGCACTCTGCACTGATGTTTTTTCCATGTAACAGAGCTGCAACAGGTTTCCTTTTGTAATTGTTTCCTTCCAGCCTTGAGATATTTAAGAATCAACTCGTTTCAGAGTGGTTAACACATACACTGACATTTTTTGCACTATACCGAGCTACATGTATGGGCATCCTAATGACAACACCGAAAAAATTTTCCTCTAAAGGCAAAGTCCTATCAAAGACTGAAAAGTACAACTGCCATTCTCCCTGTGCCTGACCAAACAAAAAGGTCTACACTTACACAGTCATATCTTAATGAACTGTTTTCTAACTCTATATCTTGTAAGTGACTATGAAGTTTTGTGACTATGTGAGACTGTCAAAATATTAAGACAAAATTGCATGGTGACATTTTATTCCAAAGGCAGTAGGAAAAATTATGAACACAGATGTGACATCCAAGCTGTACACAGTTCTAAAATGAATCTACAGTGAACTACATAGAGCCAGGGAATAACAGCTATTAGGTGAGTCAAGTACAATCAAACATGAAAATAGATTTAACTGGCAACAATGTATGAAAGAAACCCAATTTTTAAAGCACTGGAAATGAGGAAACCAGACTAGTCATAACTTCCTGTGACAACATTAGCAGGTGTTATTGGAAGAACCGTCAGTAATACAACCTTTCAACATCAGTAAGTTCATATTCTAATCTATTCAGTTAAAATCACAAGGTTTTGAATTCTTGAAGAAACTGATAAAAGGCTAGAGCATGTATGGTGATTTTCAATCCAGTTCCCTTTCTGAAATGAATTGATGCCCTAGTTTTCTTGCTTGGAAGTGAGATGATGGAAACAAACCATACAAAAAAGAGCAAACGAACAAAAGCCTCCAAGCTAAATTCATGCTCTAGGAATCTTTAAGCCTGCCATAGATAAATAAAAGGAACTAGTTAATAACCTCACCCTTGGTTAGTACACACTTCAGTTAACAGTGCTACTCAGTCAGGCTTCAAATTTCACAATTCATTACCAGATATTAAAAATATCCAAGATGTATAAAAGTGGCTAAATTGGCACATACATAATGTAATGAATATTCTCATAAGAAATATTGTTGTAAATGTTCCACTATTACACTTTTTAAATATGTGAAATTTGAAAAGAACTCAGATCTTAATTGATGCACAGAGGAAAATACTTGATGTGACACCCAGCACATCGAATCTGAATTTTTAATAAATTGTGTGGCAAGAAGGATGGACAATGGCTGTTAATTCTGTTTTCTGAAAAAAGCATACCTAAACACTTTCTACATTTCTCTAACAATGCTCCAAATTCTCCTGAGCTTTAGAATCTGATATCTTTCTTATCTCCTGTGTTCTTTGACACATTTATTGCATATTACTACATATTATAATACCACAAAAGAATATGCTAAATCCAAAGTTTATTCTCATTTGTGAAAGAATATGGATAAACTAAATTAGGAACTGCCAGTCATCCATAACAGAGCACAGGAATGGATTTGGGTCACAGAATAATGAATATAAAACATTGCTTGGAATTCAGACGGTTGCCATGTAGCTTTCCAATTACATGATCCTTTAAAAACAAACAAACAAACAAACTAAAATCAACCAAACAAAAACAACCCCCAAGGCCTTCTATACCAGTAAAGTATTACAGCAATTCAGAAAAATATTTTTTTACTACATTTCAGGTTGTTTGTCAGAACAAGAGAAAAATTACATCATTAAACAAAGCCATTATTTTGAACACTACTCAAAAATGTCAGTCACAAACAACAAGAATCTGAGAGCAAAAATCAACTCATACTTTTAGAATTTTCACAGCTTAAACCATTGATAATTATACCACGGTTCACCCAGAAGTCATCAACTATTCTCCAGTATGCAAAACAAATGCAGGTGGAGACAACAGTCACAACGGTGTTTAAGCAAGAGAAACAAAATGTCCTGGATAGTAATCAATATTTTTTCTAAATCCATTAATTCAAATATATATGTCTATTTCAACTGAGATGTATTTTCCTTCAGATTTCTGTAACCCATACAATATAATTGTAGTCATTCCACACACAACAAAAATAGGCTTTTGGAGATTCCTATAAATAATCTGAACCATGGCTCTCTGATTTGTACACATAAAATGGCACAGACCAGATGAGTATGTTTTTCCTAAGGCTGCATTTGATTATCTGACCTTAATACTGCTAAAATCCCACAACAAACCCCAACACACATGCAAGGGATATAAAGCCATGTAAATGACAAAATCCCTGAACACAGAAGGTCAGCTTGCAAATAACTGTTAAACTCTGCCTTTTAAGCTGGATCAAAAGTTTTCTTTTCTATTGAAACAAATATGTATCAAACTAAACTAGCAGCTGTTGCAAAAAAATTCAGGAAAGCAAAGGTGCGTTCTTCAGTCCAACAAGACATGAAAACATGATCATACAGAGTTTTCCACTGATGAACTCAGAGGACAGCCTGAGTTTCTTCCTTAGCTCTAGGAACTGAGTAAGACACTGCAGAGATGCTTCATCTTGCCTACCAGACACTATTATTATGGCTTCCATTTCTGCAACTCTGTAAATATATGACTGAGTAACCAAATTCCTTGGTAATTTCTGTTTTGCAGAAACTAATCCAAACCACAATCTTTGTGGCTCTTGAGCAATTTAAGTCTAACACCTTGTCCCCACCTCATGCTGGCTTTGAGGATTTCTTTTTTTATTTATTGTTCTTTATGTAAGTTAAAAAGCAAGGGAGAGTGTATCTTGTTCTGCCAATTCAACCATTATCCAATGATGTAAACGAGACCACAAAATATTTGTGACCACTTCACAAACTTGAAAGTGAGAGGAAGCCATTTATAGCAGTTTAAGATCTTGCATTCTGTCTTCCCTATTGGCATCTGCTTCACTGTGTTCTATGTCTATTTGTCTGAATGTCGTCACAAGGAAAAGCAAGAGTCACAAGCAGATTAAACACAACGTTTCTGCTCCGTTATCTAACCACTGAAGTCCTGCCAGCTGTGCTTATCTCTGTCAGGAAGCCACTGACATTACTAAGAAGCAGTGCAGAGTCATAAACACAGTATTTATTTGTACTGGGGATTTCAAACCTCATCCCATAAGGGTCTTTACTTGTGTAAACAGGTCCCAACAGTGACCCTCTGTGTAAAGCTGGTCAGATACTTAAGTGCTTACTTAAGTGTAAAGCCGCTCAACAAAAACAAAAAATAATAATTAATTTAAAACCTCAATTAAACCAGTATTTCTGCTTAAATAAATGCAAAGTCAGGCTCTCAGGCAAGGCAAACATAATGCCTGATTTTGTATGCTTTTTTTCTTTAGTGTGTAACACATTTTGAAGTCCCATGGATGTAAAAGAATAAAATACATATATTAATGAAAATCATTAGAACAGCATAGAACTGAAAACTAACTGAGTTAGTTGGACAAAAATGGACAAAACCAAAACGTGCTTCTTAGGAAAAAAAGTAATTCAAAAAGCATCTTTATCCACTGAAAACTGAAAGAGATGGTTCTGTTGACAATACTTGACAAAAAGTATAAAACGCAAAAGAGATTTACTGAGCTAAACTGCGTCTTTGACTGCCACCTCTCACATTTCTGACTTCTCTTTGGATATCCTCCTCCAGTGATAAGATCATATTTCTTCTAGGCTTTTCATGAGATAAATAACTCAAATCCCAAAAGGCACACATCTTCCATGTCATTTACAATTACTCTATAGTTCTGTATGAGAGCCAGCTCCTGTATACAGAAGTATGGCTGTAAAAGGACATCTGTGAGCAGATGACATCTGCTCATGTCAGTTGTGGGACAGCTGTCATCACATTTGCATTTGTTTCCAGTGGTACAGAAAAAAAATCATTAAGCATCACCATTGGACTGGAGATGCGCCATTGGACTGGGACTGATTTATTATCAACCCTTTGGAGCTGAATAGGGAGGAGGGCTGAGGGTACAGGGAGGGAAGTCAACAAGGCATGCCTGACTTCCACAGTATCTTACGGATGAATTTTTAAGTCCTGCCTGAATAGCAACATCAAGAACAACATCCTCATTCTGCAGCAACCAAAGGTAGTGAGGTGGAACAGGCTCAGCTCCAAGCTGGCAACACTGGGCCAGCCCTAACCCAGACAACCTCCAACGCCCTGGGCAAATTTCTTATTGCTCTTAGGATTTATGGATTCACTCAGACTAATACAACAGCAAGTACTCACAAGACAGATACGTAGAAAAGTTCTTTGCCATTTTTGCTCCATCTTTGGAAACAGTAGAAGGAATATCTGAAGATGTTTCACAAGAACTGGACATTGCATAATGCCTTCAAATTACAAAGGACAACTAAAACATGCCGGTTTCTTTCCTCAGCTAAAAGAAATTCCTTCCTTCCATAATCAGCACGCAACAATATTTTAAACTCTTTGAAAGTACACTGAAAGTTCATTAAACCAACATTTAATTGGAAAGTTTTCTCAATTTTAAGAACAGTCAGCTATAATTTACTATTTTTATTATTGTTAAGGTTAAAAATAACAAAGGCAACAGACTTTTGCTAGGAGAAAAAAAAGCAAAACGAAAAACCAAAGCAAATAAACCTAATTGGAACTGGTAGATTTTATTTTTGAAGCAAAGTATTTATTCTTTTGTTTACAGTGAGGAACTAATTGTATTTCTAAAAACCTGAAGCAAAGAGGGAAAAATTTTGCGAGTGATTTTTAATGAAAAACACAAAAAATGGCATTGCAATAAAGTAGTTTACTTAATTTACTTAATTATAAGAGCCCACTTTCACAACATTATTTTGTATCAATTACCTCTTAACAAGCATATATTTGTTTTATACGCTAGCTAATAGTTCTATTTTACTTAACTATAATTTATATCAGACAATGCTAGAATGTAAGGGAGGATGGCCTTTAAATCTGTCTATTAATAATTTTGTTACACATAAATTCATTTATTTCATTACACAATCTTATGAAATCAGCTTTTGTAAAATGTTTTACTTGTGTATGCCCAGATCTTTCTAAGCAATTTTATCACTCTTCCAATCCAGCAGAAGTCAAATAATGTGCTCTTAGTGGTAAAGTTTACATTATCTTCATTTAACTGAAGGAAAAATCTGGCACCCTACTACACTGTTGGAAATCCAGCCCCCATAACATTTATTTACAAACGTCATCCAGGTAGAGCTGACTGACAAGACACAGGCTCAAGAAATGAGAGGAATGGAGGGATGTATGGGAAAATCCTCCCCTAGGGTATAGAGTGACAACCCAACAAGACAATATGCAAAGCAGAAATTCACCTCATGACTCAAAAATGTACTGTGGGAAGAACTATACTTGCTATTACCTATCTACTTACTTCCTGAATAAAACTCATGGAATACGCATTTCTTCCTAATAAAGCCCTCTGATAAGAATCACCTTTCCCTTGGCTGCAACGCTTTCACAACATAATTTCAGCAGAGTTTCCCAGACATGCATACTATAGAAATGCACAGTGATGCAACACGAACTCACTCAAAGTTAATAGAAGTAAAATTTCAGATTTGAACTACCATCTTATTTTACCCTTATTTGAAATGGGAAAGAATTTCAAGAGAATAAAAGGATTGGAATCCACAAGAGAAAGCATTAGAGAGTAAATGCCCATTTTATTTAACGGGGGATTTAAGAGACACTAGTGATAACCTTTGCCCACCAGAACACTTTGTGTCTGAGACAGAAACTACCCATACTTCCCAGGTTTTAGAACTTACTTGACAACCTGGAAGGGGTATAGAAAACCATGATATTTATAAAGATATCAGTCTTTAAACTCAAATTTCTAAGCCCTTAATTACCAATTGAGCCCCGAGTGCTATATATTAAGAGAACTAAATTGGAAACAAAACAAAAAAAACCAGCCAGAAACTACCCTCTGTCTACTGTTTCATCTGGGCAACAAATATACAAATACATCTCAAAGATAAAGGAGAAAGGAAAGTAAAAAGAATATCTATGCTGAGAAGGCAAAAGCAACTTGAAAGCTGTGTGTGTGAATACAGCTCTGGAAGCTCTACTAATCTTAAATGAAACTGAATGGCTAAATGAATAGGGCATTGAAAATTTGCCCAAAAGTAACTGCTGCAATGAGGTCAGGACCACATTTGTCAAAGATGATTCCTCTTGTGTGCTAACTTGGTTGGGAAATGAAAAGAGTTATTCAACGTTACTCATTTTTCTTTAGTTTTGTGCTATTCATCTACAATGGATGGACAGTTTTGTCCATATGACAGCATATTTTGACCCTCTCTTGAATTAGAGGTTATTATATGAGGATAGTGGTCAAGTAATAAAAGATAAAGGAGGAAAAGAGAAAATTACAGCACAGAAAAATCACACAATGCCAGTCTCATGCAATGGAAACTCCTAAATGCAAAATACCAGGGAAAATGAAAATTGTATTCTACTACGCAGTAAAACCTGAACACCAGGAATGAAGACAGCAGCTTTCACACAATCAGTTCTTGACCTCAGTACTATTCTGCAAGTAAATTACTATGGCCCATGAGTAAATTATTATCAAAATAAGCATTTATAGCTCACACAATGCAGTTCTCAAAAGTCTCCACCACTCAGGCAGGCAAGAACTGAAGAAACCACAAATGCAGCATTCATTTACAGGGCTCATCATCATTTGCTGTCCCTCTCTCTGTACATGGGTAACACTTAGCCATTTAGGTATATTATGTCCCTGAAGTAGTGACCTCACAAAATGCTTGCAGCATTAACTGCTCACTTCTGGTAACAGCTTCCATTAGCACAGCATTTGTGATGTCCTCTGAGGCACTATTGATTTCTTAAAAGGAACTGAGTCCTTTTGTCAACAAATCTATCATTTTATTCAATATCCAGCGTTGTTCAACAAAGCTAACTCTGCTTTCCCTCCTGCACTCTCGACACCACACAAAACACATCTGGGAAAGTGGATGAGAGATTTCAAGAACAAGTTCTCAGCCTCCACCTACACAGCAACCTAAAAGCCAAATCAGAATTTTGACAAAATCACCTACTATCTCCCAGTACAGGTTATGGTCACCAGTCCTCCCT
>NW_008687509.1:53143-55798 GCF_000695815.1 Acanthisitta chloris | reverse complement strand
TCAAGAAAAATAAGGCTTCCCCTGCATTCAAGTACAAATCCAAGTACTGTTCTTTAACTATGGCTTTTCTTACAGATACATAGTAGAGTGCCCTTATTTTACAAAAAGAAGTATTTTACAAAAGAAAAGCAATGGAAAATACTTCCAGCCAAACAAGACACTTCCCTGAGAACAGGCAGAAGAGAAAATCAACATATAGTCACATAGTTTAATGAAGCTGCTTACAGAAGAACTACTGGCTGGGGCTGCTGCAAGAATGCCCCTTTGCAAGTACAATTCAGGGCTCAGCTGAATATATTGAACTGCAGCCATGGTGAGGGTCATGCAAGAACAACCATACCGTTGTTTCCACACTAAGTGGGAAAGTATGACCACAACAAAGAAGGGTGAGTTGAATGAAGAGTAGAGCAAGGGAAACTCCTGTAAGCGCTGGTATTGGCACCTCAGCTCCCTCACACCTCGAGGTTATCCCATCACATTCCTCTCCTTGTATGAGGAAATGCAGCATGAATGCACACAAGCATGACATGGGACATGCATGCACTGGATGGAAAGAAAGGAGGAAGAAAAGGAATATCATGGAACATAATCCTCAGTGGGAGAGATTTCCTAACTGATGAATTAACACGCATTTGAAAGGCTATTAAAAAATGTGCAAGGCTAAGAGCTTACATAATGAACAGGATACATGACTAGATATTACAAATATTATGATATCCCAGGCAACCAGCAGTAGGACATGAGGGCACAGACTCAAGCTCTGCCAGGGGAGGTTTAGATTGGATATTAGTAAGAGATTTTTTATGGAGAGAGTAGTCAGGCATTGGAATGGGCTGCCTGGGGAGGTGGTGGATTCACCTTCCCTGGAGATTTTCAAGATGAGACTGGATGTGGCACTCAGTGCCATGGTCTAGTAACCACAGTAGGGTTGAACTCAATGACTTTGTGGTCTCTTCCAATCCCATTGATTCTATGATTCTATGATTATGTGGATTATTCCAGAATCACAAGCCCAGTTGTGCAGTCAGTGGTCTGGCAGTATCCTCTCTGAAGCACACCAAATCTCAAGAAGTGCTGCAAATCACAGATAATAACTTCTGACAGACAAGACCCTCAACCACAGTGATGAAGTCAACAGCTCACAGTGAACCAGCTAAAAGTGTAATTCATACACTAACCTGATGTGATAAGGGCCTAGATAAAAACTTCTGGCTAACTGAGGAATCCTCACCATTCTATGCACTTCAACTGTCTGAGAGACATTCCATATAATTACATCACTAATGCCTCACAGAACACTTGTCATAATAAGTGCTGTGGATATTCAAGATGGTTTTCAGGGATTGCAAGAGGGTGAGAATGCACAAAAAGATCTCCCAGCTTTACTAATTTAGAATCCATCGACACATTTCTTTCAATTACTCATCTTGTTCACCTGCCCCAGGTAAGTAACTCCCTTCTGAGTAAACTATTTGGTCTTTAGTAATATTGCACTAGGGTCACTGACTTTACCCATGAGTTTTGACTGCACAAATTTTCTAACTTCAAGGATCATGTTGGGTCATTTCCCACTTAGAAAAGTGTTTTGGTCCTTATTCTCTTTCAGCAAACTGAAAGAATAGTTTCACTTCAAGAAACTACTTCCAAACTGCTCGACTAGTGCTTTGTAGACACACATAGTTAAACATATTCTCCTACCAGAAATAATTACACAGAAAAGAATCTTTCATCAACACTTCCCCCTTGTAAAAATCCTAGCTGTTAAACGTTTGCTGCAAAGGAAAACTAACAACATTAAAATTGTGAGATTAGACAACCAATCTTGAGAAAAGCAAATTTATTGTAGATTGAAAATACTCAAGAAATAAGTCCTCCAGAAGCATTCCTTGGACTCAGCACCTACATCAGTACACCCCTATGGTATTTAATGAAAGCCAGCTATTGGCAGCAGAGGAGGAACTAATTTTCTGTGTCATACAAGCTTCTGTCTCCTCTCTTTCTTTCTCTCTTTCTTTTTTCTTTCTCTCTTTCTTTTTTCTTTCTTTCTTTCTCTCTTTCTGGAGGTTGTTCAGTCCTTGAAAGACACACAAACTGCTTCATTAGCACTACATAGAATAAGACCTCCATTTGATACCATAGCCAGAATTCCCCTTGCATTTGTAATCATCACCTCACGAAATTACAACTGTCTTTTCTTTTTTCCTGTTTTAAGAACAATAGAATCCAGATTTGAAACAACAAATATTTCCAAATTTCTTTTAAATATAACCACAAAAGACACAACACATTTTAAAAATAATCCAAATGGAGGGCTCTACAGGCTTGTTCCATTAACCACTGCTGCAAAAAATGAGACAATAAAGTAATACGTTTTGCAGATCCCATAATTGTTTCACCCTTACTAGACGCTACTTTTCTCCCTTACTCTGTCAGATTCATCTTCATCTTTCTGCCCTGTGCCCTGACTTGCTATTCCCATACACTCAGTAGAGATCAAAGGCAAGCTGACCTCCCTTGTTACTGTTTCAGCAATTGGACTGGTTTTCACATCTTTCAGTTGTGGAACATACTGACACACTACTAAAATGCATCCTTTTTGACTAAGCTGAGAACTCATCACACTTTTTTTCTTCTCACCAGTAGTTCCTCTCTATC
>NW_008687509.1:23772-53114 GCF_000695815.1 Acanthisitta chloris | reverse complement strand
GACACTACAAACATTTCTTACACCTAGTAACTGGAAAGCAAAGACCTGATTTGCATATCAAATGACAACTCACTTTTCCCAGTGCAGACTCTGACCTTACAGAAGCATGTATATGTCTATTCAGGACACAATTTGCTGTCTTTTGTATATATAAAATTTTAACTCTGCGTTGAAACAGAATTAAAAAAAAAGGAAGAATAACAAATTACTTCAAAATACATGTTTAAACATTGAGAGTCTTCTGATATATTCCACAGTGGCTGTCATTTAACAAAAACATTGAAAAATCAGTTTATTGCACATGATGCTGAGGATGCCTAGGCACACTGACCAGTTTCGCTCAGCCACCCACATTGCTTGTTACAACTGAGCACAAAACTCATCGAAACAAGGGAGAAACAGAGGAAGATGCTGAACTGGATCACCTGTACTAATTTCACTCTGTGCAGTGTATATTCCATACACAACTGAGCACAGCTCTCCTAAGCATAAGAGAAGTCATGAAAAGAAAAAAAAAAAAAAAGAAGAAAAGTAAATGTGCCCTGTTAAGAGGTATTTAAGCATCAAAACAAATTTTTGCAAATAAAGTCCTGTTCTCACACAGGTGGTTGAGGGATGGGGGGAGACATGGCAAAAAATCATAACACACAGTAACTTTCATAAATGTATTTTATAGCTGGTTCCTAGGTCACGAGTTGCATCAAAAAGAAAAAAAAAAAAAAAGAAGAAAAGTAAATGTGCCCTGTTAAGAGGTATTTAAGCATCAAAACAAATTTTTGCAAATAAAGTCCTGTTCTCACACAGGTGGTTGAGGGATGGGGGGAGACATGGCAAAAAATCATAACACACAGTAACTTTCATAAATGTATTTTATAGCTGGTTCCTAGGTCACGAGTTGCATCAAAAAGGCCTCTCTTAATATTTCTGTCACAATTAGAGTAGAAGCAGAGCTGTAGCAAATGCTGAATTAATGCCCTTTTCAGGACACAAACAAAATGACAAAGGAGAGAACAGCTTTGAATATAATTTCAAAATAAAAAGTTCAGTAAGGTTTCTTTTCCTCCTCTGAGTGCTGAAAAACCTGTGCTGAACCTCTTGCAATTTGGGAGCAAACTAAGGCTACTGTCCTAACCCAGATCATCTATGGCTACTACAGGCTTATATGGAAAAAAAAATCTCATAAAAAGTCTCTTAAGTAGGAGGTAGAGAGAGCACAAAGTCGACATGCAGATTCTAACAAGCAATGCTCTTGACAGCTTCATACCTGCTCTGCCAAAACTGACTGCAAAACCTCAGAATGCATTTATTTTATAATGATCCTCTTTTTCAAAACTGGAGAAGTTACATAAATGAGCAGATGACACCAAAGAAGAAAAGGTACCTTATCTTACAGCACAAGGCAATTTTTGGGATTTCTCTTTCTGCCTGACACAGTGATGTGAATAGGACTTCTGGGAAATAAAGCAAGAAACAAGCCAGCATGAGAATTGGCAAGAGAGCAACTAGACATTTTAGTGCCCTTGCACCCTTCCTGTGGGATGCAGCAACCATCCTTTGCCATGTGCCTAAGTACAAGCATGAGTAGCAAGCAGAAGGAAAGCAGAGCAGGGGAAGACTTCCAAGTGCACCAAGTGCATTTCTGTCATTAGCCCAAACACATCCACCTTCATGTATTCTCCAGAGAGTCTGCACTCGCAGACCAACTGACAAAACACCAGAGTTACACATAACTATCAAAGAGATGTGACACTCAGTAAACCAGGATATATTCTTGTAGGTAAAATGGAAGATTCCCTTTATCACAAGGCGTTTAAACATTGCTGCAGGAGTGACAGCCTGCTCGTATGCTGCCATGTCCCACCCCTGGTCACCTCTAACCCTTTCCAGTCTTGCCCATCTTACTCTTTGCCACACAGTCATGGGTAGTCAGCCTCAGTCCCAACACATCGAGACAACCCCAGCCAATATGCTCTGAAACTTTGTCTTTGCCACCTTTTCTCAACAGAAAACAGAAACCTAAGAGTAAATTAACATCGGCCTGCATACTCTGAGCACTTGGCTGTAAGGTACCCTGAGTTATAGGCACGGCAGGAGAGCAAGTGGGCAGCAGTGCACAGCTGTCAGAAAGCATCGAACTACAGAAGGACACAGACTCACAGACTGGCAGGCATTTCAGTAATTCTATATATGACTAACTATTGAAACAGTGACCCTACTGTACCCCCGTAGTACATACTCATATAGAGCTCTTTTGGAGAGCAGCAGATAATAGTCTTGAAATATTTCATTAAGAATCTCTCATAGCAATGGCCTATAAATAATAATGCTGACCATCATCATGTAGTTAGTTCATTAAAGGCACTTCCTTTTCCAGCTTACATAGCACCTTTGTTGCATACATACACACCAAATTTTTATGCATGTGTGTCTATATAGACACATACACATAGACACTGTATATATAAATAGGTAAGAAAGATGTCGACAAATAGGACTAAAGGATTCTAAAATTAGAGAAGACCGTTAGATCATTTCGCTATCTGTATAATTTGGAACATACAATTTTATCCAATTAACGTCGCATACTAGCCAGCCTTATCTTTTGTCAGACTGAATAATTGCATTTTTTCTACAGCATGTCTTCAGCCAAGGCAGTCAATCTTGATTTAAAGCTTTAAAAAAAAGAAAAAGAGGTTGAAAATATGCAGATTCTGTTGCTGGCTTATTCTACTGTATTATGGGCTTTACAAAACAAACTTGGCAAAAAGAACATGCTTTGGCTAAACTGTCAGCATAGTACCACAGAGCACCATAATTTCCCACAAACTTTGTTACTAAAATAAAAATACTAAAAAAAAAAAAGAGCTACCTATCTGGAACAATCTCTTTTGATCAAATGGATTTAATGAAGGACTATGATCTTTTTGACAGCATTCAAAAACTGTTATTTTAAAGTATATATATGCTGTCACATTTAATAATACTCACTTTAGCACAAACCAGAACACATTCCAAAGTTTTAAGTACAGCTTTTCTCAAAAAAGTTTTAAAATACAGTTTCAGCCTTATTTTATTGAGTTCCTAAAACAGATATGAGCAGCCAACCTGAAGCACCATATTAGGAGAAATTTTTTATAGACAACAAAACTACAGGCTTTTACATACACAACACTATATGTCAAACATCTACCTCTTTTCAACATCACCCTTCAAAACTGTCTCAAACTTCACCATCTCAACAGCTCCTGATACACTGAACAGCTTTGAAGTTTATAGGTATCCTTTCTCCAAACAGTATAAAAAGAACAACAAAGCACTTGAAAATTAGGAAAATCTCATACAATAGTCAGTTCAGCTGCCTAATTTATACTGAAAACAGTTAACTTGCTCTATACATCATTTTAGGTGAGAATTACAGGCTGGCAGTTTCTTACAATTGTGGCGCAAAGTCATTATTCAATATAAGAACAGCTCTCCCAAGTCCAGTGAGTTTTCAGCCCCTTGCTCAAGTATAGATCTCATCCTCATGCATTTGGGCACTCTCTCTATCCCATCCCCACAAGCACCTCTGCATTGACTTGTGCAGACTGCACAAACACCATGGACCTCAAGCCACAAAACACACAGTTAACGCTCGAACTCCCAAAGCACATCAATGTTCCTGCACTGGTGGCCACTGCCCTGCCCTCCAATAACTGATGAAGAGCTAGCACCAAGGAAAGAGTAAGGGTTATGGATATTATTTTTATATGGCTATACAGAGATAGATAAAATATGGATATTTTATATACAGCCATTTCCAGTATGTTCCAGTACCAAAGGCAGGCAGGCAGTTTGCCCTGGGACAGAGTTGTGCACACCCTTCCTTGAAAACACAAGGAACTAGATGTCAGCCCTGTATATTTCAGTGTCCTGGTTCCTGTCTCACTGTGGCACAACTTTCTAACATTACTCTGCATAAGGGGAAAAAATAAGCATGGCTCCTCCCTCCTGGCAGAATTGGCAGAATCAAGGGAAATCCTCAGAGCCATGCACTGAATGCTTAAATGAATTTTATATTTGTCAAGTTCCGTAAAAAAAGCTTTGCTAAGAAAGAAACACAGAAAACAGATCCTGCTTACAGGGGGTGGCCATTCCACCCACTTTAGGCTCCTTGTGGCCATCTCAGACTCTTCTCCGTTTTAATTAGAACATTTCCCAGTTTACTTCTGCCTCCCTCATTTGCCTGAACTGTGGGTTCTGCCAGAGAGCTCTGAAAATACCAGAAAGCTAAAATATAAAAATTCTTCTACTTCAAAGATATTATCAGATAACAGCATTGAGCACAAGAAAAAAATAATTTCAAAAACATGGACTCTGACAGATTCACTTAGAAACTCACATATTTCTTTCAGCTTCTTTCTCAAATCACCAAAAGAAAAATCACAATATTTCAAAAGAAGTGGTACAACAGAAGTAGGTCTTAACCTCTCAGATGCAAAATCAGGTAGCAAACATCATACCTTTCTCTTGTTTCATATTACCCCCTCTTAGGGATAATACCAGGGGACTGACAGCTTCCATTATTGCCATAAAATTGTTGTGATATTTGATCTATTCCTGAAAGATTTGGTTGCCATAAAACTGGGCAAGAATCTCTGGTTGAACTTAAAAAAAAAAAAATTAATATTGAAGACATGAGCCCTAAGTTAAGTAAAACCCACACATCCCCTCAAAACACCAGAAAGCAAAAAAAGAGCCAAATGAATTGTGTAAATACAGTTTGATTTTCCTAAAGGCCAATCATCCCATTTTGGGAATGATTTGTATATAGTTGCTACAGACCAGTTGTCACTGGGAAAATATAGCAAATATGCTATATGACATGCAGCAAATGAACTAGTGCAACAAAAACAGTATCAATAAACTATTAGCCTTCAACAGCATCCTGCCAGGACTACATAAATTAGATTCAACTCAGCTATTCTCCTGAACACAGAGATATTAATCTATGTCAAGGACAAAGTTTTAGCTTTCCTAATGCAATACTCTTCTGCCTACACTGTGAAAAAGCAAACATCATTGGGTCATTTGCATCACAGATTTCAAATTTTAAATGAAAACATTTATTACAGTATTATATCTGATCTAGGAAGCAGTATATCACATTCAATTGAAATGGCTTAATGAGTCCAAACAATTAAATATTAACTCACAAAAACTGTTTTGCTGTGAAGAACAACATTGCTTCCAATGGCAGCAGCAAGACAATAAAGAAAACCATCTCCTGTCTGAATACTACACCAAGTGTATAAACAGTCTCATTCTGATAACCTATGATAGGTGTCTGATAATATTTTCCCTTCAATAATTTTTAGTGCTTGGTAATAAAAAGTTTAATGACAAATGGCCTAGATTTAATGAATTTTGTTTTGACAGTTTTCTGCCTTATCATTTGTTTTTCTATCAATTTCTTTCTTCATGTGCAAAAATAGCTGTATTCCACTTCCTCACATTTTGATGTCTATTTTGCTACAGTGAGGAAGACAGTGTACTTCCAAACCCTATTCTGCTATATTCTTTTAGCACTAAACACCCTAAAACAGAGTAACAAACACATCTGTATCATTCAGATTGATAATCTAATCATCCAATCATTCCATCCACTTAACACCAGTATTTCAGTCAGGAAGACAGTCTTGCTCCAGACTAGCCTGAAAAAGAATTAGTCCCTCTGCAGAGGGCAAATTCATATTAACTTTTCATCTTAATAATGGTCTTTTGATTGTATCCTGGATATGTAAAAAAACCCATAGGTATTATATAACCTAACTCCTCTGAACAGGAGCTGCATTAAAGATTTAGCAGGAACTTTGTCTGATTACAACAGCACCTCACCACTGCCTAGTACATTCATGGGAAAAAGTAATAAAGTTACATATTTGTTTTCTTTCCGAGAAAAAATTTATTTACACAGAATAAAAAGGTGAAGAGCAGCATCAGTGAAGGCCAGAGCATGTCTGCCCTCAGAAACACCACTATGAAAATACACTAGCTCTTTCCTACGTGCATCCCAAATTAATAAAAATCCTAATCCCACACCCACCCAAAGCACCATAGGGCAAATAAAATGCCTAACTGGAAACTTTCTTGCCTATGATGTCTTCTCAAAGATGTTCACAGAAAATTCAAGGTCTTATTCAGACCATTAGTCACAGTGCAACATATCCTAAAGATCACACAAAGGAAATACAGACAACATTTTTATCCCCCTGCCAATCTTTCGTGTTACAGCCCAGGACAGACAGATGGCTCCACTGCTGAGACGCAATTATACAGGGCAGAGGAAAGCAGAACCGTCTCAGATAACAGAGGAGGGGAAAGATTACAGGGGTTCTATAGGATGCATACAGCTACAGACACAGCTTTGTTTCAGTAGAGTTTATTGAGGCTGGCTCTACACCTGCTTTACCAGGGAGATGATGGAATGAAAAGATAACCTTCAAACATTCAATACTAACTCACTTCAGTGTTTCCATGCCTTAAGCATACAACAGTGTGAGTGACAGCAGAATCAGCACAAAACAACACACTGATACCACCTCAGCAACACCAGGTCCTGGGCTAACAACACAGACAGGCTACCATGACGAATTTTTCATTGTTTTCAAAAACTTATGTGTGAGAAGAAAGTTGACAAGTTTGTTAAACCATTCTGAGTAAATAATATAGCTCAATATACTTTCAAATTGTGTTTTTAAAATGCAAGCTGAAGAGATGACTTTAGGGGATCTCTCCTGCAAATTACCATATTTTAAGATCTTGTATCCCATTCTGCAAATCTCATTGGCTTTTTAAAAAAAAGTAAGAGCTTAATTCTGCAAGGGGCAAATGCCACAGTAACTCCACATTTTATGGAGGATGAATAAGTTAACAGCTTGGAGGAGGAAAAAGAAAAAGAAGCATGCAACACACAGCATTTTGCAGTCTCAGGCTAGCATCTCAGCCTACAATGCAAACTGCTATTCACACATCACAAAAAGGCTCTTCCTGCTAATGTGTGGAGCTCAAATTTGCCCAGAACTCCTAAGGTGAAATAAAGTGAATAAGTTGTCTTGTCTTGGTCTCAATATAATTCAATGTATACTTAACATGAGTATGCCAGGATCACCCTTTCCTGTGTTTCCCCTTGCACTAAGATGCTTACATATCTTTTTAACCTCTATTTAATTTTTTTTCTGTTTCAATGTGTTAACATTCCAAAATGGCAGCACTGTCCATCACACAGATTCCCAAAGGTCTGAAATACATGCACATATCATAGTAATGTCACACACATACATCATGCGTTCTCAGGAAAAGGTATAAAGAGAGTCAGATTTGCAGATGTGCCCAGATAACCCAGTCCACCTGCATGTGCTCTGTGCAGGGCAGGGAAAAACAGAAAAACTGTCAGCAACCACAAAACAGTAGCACAGAGCTGTGCACTTGAAAGAGACAAGGCAATTGCATATGGCTTTTTACCAGCACCTGACCATCAGATTAGAGGAGTGTAAAGGTTCAGCTCTCACAGCATCTCAAGATACACATGGAACTACCAAGGACGAAACAGCTACTGACCCAAGATTGCTGGATCCCTTCAACCTACTTGCAGCAGGAGCCTTAGAAAAGTTTACTACATTCCCAAAGGAAAACCAGAAAAAGTAGGTTTATTCCCAGCATCAATTGGTGCAGTCATGGGAAATTACATCAGAGCATTGTTCAGCGAAGGTATGAACTTGAACCAGTAGAACAAGAGGAACAACATCTTCAAGGCAAAAAGACTGACTAAATTATGCAATGAAACAGACTGGTTTAACCTCAGTTCTTCATTCTCTTTTCATGTATACCAAAGTCATTAAGTTTAATTTTAAAGTTTTCTAGAGATTAAAAAGCTAATTAACTAATTCTGCTTTTATGTTCATTAGTTCAAAAGTAAGCTGACCAGTAAGTCGCGTAAATCTTAAATATTTTAAAAGTGGCAGAGCTTGAAATTTTCGATGAATTTCCTAGGAAACTGAGAAACACAACTGATCTCTATTTTGCACAATCCTTACGCTCTTCGATCTTTCTTTCCAGGAAATGCCAGTCTTTCCTCCTTATGTTTTACCACACCTAATGATACCAAAGACACTTCAAATAAGGAAGTGTACATTCAAAAACCTCATCCTACAGGAACTTGATATTGATTTTCCTTATTAAAAAAAAATTAAAAAGAAAAAAAAGGTCTTTGTATTTAGCAGTTTAATAAATTTAGCTAATACATCACTGAATATTGATCGAACAATCATTGCTTAAAGCCAAAAAATAAAGTCATTTAAGTAAAATAACAGAAACAGAAAATCCACGATTTTGAATCATCTAACAGAAAATCCAGAGTTTAGAGTCATCTTTCCCTCTGGTAAACAGAAATGAAGCAAATGGGTTTTGCATGTATGATTTATGCAGTAAAAATAGCAAATGCAATGCTCTCCCAGTTCCAAGTAACCTTCTGGCCACTACCGCAGCTGTGCCCCCAGAGCAGTGCCACTAACAGGAATTGCCCCATGGCTTCACACAGTTCAGTGATTCATTTACCACTGTTTCCTCCTCAATTCTCCTCTGTATGTCATTGCACAAAGAGCTAACATGGAATAGCATATGCTCCACGGCTCATGGCAATTAAAGACCTTGCTGTCATCTCAAGAGCAGATCTCCATTTCTTTCACTGCAGACTTGGTGCTTGGAAGTACCTTTAAAAAACAAGAAGAAAAAAAAAACTCACAAAAAAAACCATCCAACCACCAAAAAAACCCCTACAATAACAAAACCCAACAAAACATAGATTTTGATATAAAAAAAAGGTGCTAGGAAACTA
Source organism: Acanthisitta chloris (assembly GCF_000695815.1). Taxonomy (NCBI): domain Eukaryota; kingdom Metazoa; phylum Chordata; class Aves; order Passeriformes; family Acanthisittidae; genus Acanthisitta; species Acanthisitta chloris. Next base: position 44,239 of record NW_008687509.1, on the reverse strand, counting down.
AAAACTAGAACAAATCCCCAATCAAATAAAAGGTCACAGAAATATACTGGATACCGGAATTGTACTTGGATCATGCTTATCCCTGCATACTGCTTGTCCCAGACGCAGGGAGGTTAGACTAGATGGCCTTTAAAGGTCTGTTCTAATCCAAACTGTTCTATGATTCTACCATGCTATGGTCATGATTTTGCTTTAAAGATCTCTTTTCATAGCACAAGTGACATTACTGGACAGACAAGAGAACTGTGTCTGCTGCTAACATCAAGCACATTCTTCCCATGTTCACTAAACTGCAATAGTCAGACTTTCTTCTCTGATGTTTTGGGGAAAATTTGTAATGGACAGCACTGCTGCCAGCATGGCCTGTTAAATCATTTTCATGCTTTATTATTCCTGAACACTGGCACTGACCAGTGATGACTTGACAGCACTTATGCTCACAGAACCACAGGGAAATCTAATTACAATAAGTATTTACAAGAGCAGATCAGAATTCTTGTCTCTTTCATATGTACTGACAGTTCCAACCATTTTTATAGACCACATCAGTACTGAGAGGAAGCCAACAATGAAATTTTTGTAAATAAGGTCTAAAGAATATGATTTTGAACTCTACAAGCAAAACCAATCCTACACTTTTTTCAATTTTTAAGACCTTACATTCAATACATATTGAAAATAAACATAACAAAGCCAAATGCCTTATTGGGTGTTCTAGAAAGGAATTTCATCATGACCCTTCCTTTAAATCATTCAATCATCCTAGTTATTTACCTTCTCAGCACAGGACTCTTACTTAGCTTCTCCAGCAAAGGCCAGATTTGTTTCTTGAAGAAATGAACAATATTTAAAAAAAAAAAAAAAAAACACAAAAAAAACCCCTTCCTTTCCAATTAAAAAATTATTTTTTCCTTCCCAATCCAAAGAAGGGTTAAATTAAACCTAGCATTCAGTCTAGTGCACACCACTAGGTCCTGAATTTCCAAACTTACTTGAGGATTAATGATCAAGCAAATAGAGGTGCTACTGGCTGCAGAAGGGTTCTACAAAATAGGAATATACATTCCTGAAAAATCTGTTTGGGAATCCCACAGGCAATAGGCTCTTCAGTGACCATCAATTTCAAATCAAAAATCTGACCTTTTCCACATAATATGCCTGGAACACATGGGAGGCTTAGAAGAATCTCTCAAAGTGTTCAATCCAATCGCATTTGAAGTTAATTGGAAATTATTCCAATAAGAAATGGATTAAAGCCAAAAAAGGATTATTAACACTGAAAAGTGCTGACATATGTGATCACACCTCATGCCCCATACTTTTATCTATATTTTTGTTTTATATTTATGAAAACAAATCCCCTCCTAGCTTTTAAGCCTCACTGCTTCTGCATCTCACATGGTGATGACTAAATCCTGATGCTTCTTCTTGGTCAGGGCTTGCCTGAAGCTGAATTAAAAATGGGCTCTGACATATAGAAAGCCAACAAGATGGAGAAATTTGAGGGAAAGCAGAAAAAATGGTTAAATATTCTCCCTCATAGTCTGAGTTTCTCCTTTAAAGACCAGAGGAATGATAAAGGTTCACCTAAAGGAGGTCTGTGACAACATACTACTGTGCTTCAGGCTGTCTTCCCAGGGATAAGTGGAGCCTAACCCAGGCACAGGATGAGGCTCAGCCCCCTCGAGCAATCCAGAAGCTACTCCACAGCCTCTGTCCGTGCATTGCACCAGTGGGCTAGCAGCAAAAAAGCCCCACACTGAGACCTGAGCAGGGGCAGCTGACTAGAATGAACATCAAAAACATGCTTCCATGGTGAAAAATAAATGGATAAAATAAATAAGTAGATCATCTTCTGCCTAGGACTTCAAGCAGTCACCTATTCTACACTCCATGGCTGTTCAGACCATGGTCACCTGGGGTCTTCTGTTACAAACATGCAGGCTTCTGCCTTAGGAGGTAACAAATCTATCTCCATCTGAAAGCAAGACACATCCACCACTGGCCATAAGGGATTACTTGCACAGGTGTGCATACACATTCTCATACACTGGTTAGTTTTATTTGTAGTGCAACAATATACACTACAAAGTTTCTTACCACTCACTTCCTTTTGGTTCTTGTTAAGATGCAAGGGCTACAAGAAGTCTACACATGAGCTGATTTCCTCAATTTATTTTCCAAATTTTGGTGAAGTAAAATATTGTCTTCTTAAAATAACTATAAAAATTAGGCTCACAACAGTCAGAAGTGTAAAATATTCAGACCATTAAACTTCTAAACAGTCAGGAAGACTTGAGCCACAAATCTTCATTACTTCATCTGAAGGATGTTTCTTTTACTGCCAAGAAAAAGGCTACAGACTTCTAAAAATTCACACTTGTGCAACATTATGGGCATGTAAGCAAATATTTTACAAAGACAGTGGCACTATATCTTCCCAAGTTGATTTGTTTGCCTAACCTAGCCATAAAAGAACTGTCTCTTGCATACAGAATTACGTGTGTTGGTATTGTCTCTATCTGAGGCTATTTAGGCCTGTGATAAGCACTGTACCAGCGAAAATACTGCAGTACAAAATACGATGAAAATACTGTCATGGCTTACAGTGCTCTGGGCCAGTTCTCAAAAAATTGCAGTTACTGTGGGAATGGAGTGAATGCCTAAAGTTCTCAGTACCTGCTCCCCCAAGGAAGAAAGATGAACAAGAGGGGAAAAAAAGAAAGAATTAAACACCCTTATGGTTCATCAGAGAAACTCAAAGGTCGTCTGGGTGGGAGTATATCGTATTCACTCCTTCTCCCTACTAGTATATTCACCATTCTAAACTCTTCTATCCAGAGATATTGTTTAGCATTTCCTGCAACTTTAAAACAGAGTTTGTAATCTTCAACTTAGAAACTGTGCAATAGATTCCCATTGGTCTGTCCTACAGCTCACAGATATACAAGTAAGGAGGTGAAGTCATTGCTACTGATAGAAAATGTGTCTAGCAAAAACATAAATATACATAAAAACCATTGAAGAAAAGAGGTCTGTCTTTAAAAATTATTACTTAATACTAAAAACTCAAATATAGAAAGAGTCTTTATGTGCACCTTTGAAAGTTCACCTCTTAAGCTTCTAAAGAAAGTGGTTTCCTCAAAGATGAAGAGTTTAGCATGTGCCTTCAGTTTCAGCAGACTGCAAACCATGAAATAACTAGGCAAAGGCATCTCTACAACAGCATTCCTTTGCAGGATCTGTATGCATCAGAGCTGCAAAAGGCAGGTAACCCAAGGTCTCCACACTTCATTCATTGGCCAAATATCACAATACTGCAAAAATGTATGATAAATTTCTGCAGTCCATAGTTTTTGAGCCCCCATCATTGTCACATAACCCTTCCAATATATATTAATAGATGCATCTCTCTTGTAACATCTTTGGGATGGAAATAGCACAATGCTTCCTATTTCAGACAGGAAACCAAGATACTTTGAGACAGTTTGAGAAACCGAGTTTGAGAACATGAGATTGAGAATTTCCCTGGCTCGTGGTGAAGGTAAGTTCGGTACTTTGTCTGCAACTCACCCACATGAATATACACCCTGAGAATCTGGGAATCTCCAGTTTTGAAAACCGTAGCCACACTACTTTGGAGCTTGGATTTTCTCCCCTCTGAGGAGCTTTCCTAAACTTAATGTAACTGAATTTTCAAAGCTACTCTCTGTACTCATAAATCCTTCCTTCATCTCTTCTGTCTCCACTACAAACCAGTTTCCAGTGAACTACATGAACATTTCCAACAAGACGCCAACAGACACAAGTGCCTCTTGCTTGGCAGTGCAGGTTTATATTTGCTGCTCACTTCCTCAGTCTCATCCTCTTAATAGCCGTTTTGGCTGTTAAGGTTATTTAAAACAAACCCCAACAGAACAGCATTTTGCAGAAATGCCAATTTGTGTCCCCAGATGACAATCCTGCATGTTTCCCACCAGCCTCCTATCAGAAATACGATGTAGCATCAGCCCACGACTTTTATACATCTGCATGTCATTCTTCTTCAGAAACATGCATGAACAAGGAACCTACTCCCTGTTAAAAATACCACAGAGGTTGCATTAAACAGGAACACAACAGAAGCCCACTGTTCTTTAACAAGGACAACAGAGACATGTCCCATTGCTCTCATACAAGCTCTGCCAAACTGTTTTGAGAAGAAGGGATAAAAGCTTCCCAAGCACTCATTCAGCTTCCCACTTGCATGCCAATTTTCCTGTGTAAGCATGAGAATTTAACCCCCACAACCCTGTACTACAGTGGTGCCATTCAGTTCACAAACAACTCCATTTCAGTAAATGCAAACTTTACAACTGCTTCGAGTTTTCCAGGTTCTTTTAAAATGAAGGCCTATTTGCCACAACCAAATATTTTACATACTCTAACACAGGACCTCAGCACAAGGAAAACTTGTATAGAAGTTGATAGATATAAGGGGTCAAACTAATTACATTCCTAAGATTTATTTAAATAAACTTGTAGTAAACAAATATTGGGGCCTAACAAGGCTAAATTCACTGATATCATTAGAATGTCAGTATCTCAGAGAATACTCAGCACTTTAAGATATTTAGCTTCTGTCACTCCACACAAATAGTCTTTTTACAAAGAACACGAGTATGGAGTTTAAAGACTACTTTAAAAACTAGGACTACTGTGCATCATGCAAAAGCCCACACTTGTAAAATGCTCCAGTGGGAGTCAATGTGAAGCATAGGGTAGAATCAGGATGTGCAGTCCCACTTCAGGAAGCACACAAGAGGCATGCAAGGAATCCATCTTTCTTCCACCTGGCAGCAGGCAGAAACTTCATTTTGCAAAGCAAAAATTTCTCAAGATATCAGCCACTTTGCTTGTTGTGATTTTATTTTACAGATGTAAAGCTCACTAGAACAATATGATTGAAAACAATTTAACCATTCCAGAGACTTCCTAGACTCACCAAAATGGAAGCCTCCTTGATACTCAAATTGTTTTGTCAGCAGACACTACTGCAGGACACCACCCACAAATTTGTGTCACTGTGGATAGACCCTGCATACTCATGTTACCAATTTAAGAAAAAGGTGCACAAACACAGATAGTGCTGCTAAAGTAATTTATCCATTTTCACTTCACTTGCAAGTAAACATGTGTAAACCTTACCAAAAACTGCACTAGAACTGTCAATGTCTGTTCAAGTCTTTAAACCATGTGGGTCTCTCTCACTAAATGAGAATACAGAGGTCTAAGCTTCCCACTATGAAAGAAAGCTTCTCCTGTAAAAAGGGTCTAAACTACCTGCCTTTCTCTGAGAAAAATTCATAACCATTAGGGTCTGTATATAGCTCCTTAAAATTTTAACATTTATATGCAACATAAATTTCAAAAGGGAGATAAAGGTCCCTCGTTATCCTGAGGTAATCTGCAAGGAAGGCAGACCTTCCCATCCCAGTCATTAGAGGGTGAGAGAGTGGTGTGCATTAATTCTAGCACGTTTCCCATTTCAGATGTTACACAGGTTACAAAGGAGCAATGGTGAAATGGTGGACAGTTAAATCCAATAATCAGTTAATAAACTGCAGGTGTATAATCACTACCACGCATAGTAGCATGCAGTTTGGATTCACTATCAAAAAGAACCATGGAAGCAGAATGAGCCCTTGCACAGGAATGGTGCTACCGTGAACTGTCATAAATCAAAAAATGACTAAATGTGTACCTCCAGCAGCAATTGAAAAATCTATGGCATCTTTATCACCCAGGTAAAAGCTACATAGCTACAGACATATCTTAGTGTATTAGCTCACTTACTTTTTTCTTTAAATTCTTTAATATTTTATGATTTAGTTCACAATGGTATACTGCTTACTGTCCTCAAATCAACCCTCAAAATGAAAGTGAGTTACTCCTTTGCTGTGTAATGCATCAGTCCAGGTCAAAACTACACAACTAGCTGGACAGCCTTTAACTGGAAAATCCTGGATGTGATAATTCATTGTCTCAGTACAATCATACTTATGAAACAAGTGAATAAGACTGACAGTGAGGCTGCTGTTCAACTGTAAAAATAACATTTGAATGAAAATTTTATTTCCTTAAAAACTAACTACACTAAATTTTTTATTTAAATAAAAAGGCTTCTAATTTGAAGAATGCAATTGCAATTTTGCTGCCAGAAAATCCTCTGCATTAAGTACTTCCCTGTTAACTAGTCTGAAGCTGACTACCTCTAAACTAGTAAGAATCCAGATGTTGCCTTCCATTAAATTTCCCATTTCTGCTGTATTATTTCAGCAGTTTTTCGGCTTAAAAGACACTCCAGACTCTACAGAAACAAGTTTATAGCTCATTTTCAAACTGCCATATTTGGAAAATATGAATTCTTAAATAAGCTACTAAATCCTGAGTTTCACTTTAAGGCACAATTGTACAGACAAGGTTTTTTGTTTACGTTCTTACTTTGCCTATATTGATTTGTATACTTTATTCTAACTCAGCAGTTTAACATTCCTAGACCTACTCCTGTGCACCAGCAGCAGCTCACTGCAAACAGCAGTTCAGCTTCTGAGTCAACCTGTGAAACATCTTTGAAGACATGTACTGCATCAAAACCACTAATCTACATCAACCAATAACAGGATTAAAAATACATCAAAACAGTAACTCAAAACATAATTAGGCTGAAGAGGCATCTCTTCTCCCCCCACCCTCCCACTTATAGTCTCAGGAGCTGTCACAAATGACTGTATGCAAAAAATCTCTTTGTAAGTATGGATGCGGGAAATATTTATTCCCTGCAAACACATGGTGAAGCCCACATGTATACAAACCCTACGGCATAAACAAACCCTCTGAGAAGCATGGCCACATCAGAGTTCCCTTGACTTGCACATTTAACAACTGACAGAAGCAAGAGGATGAATGACTGTAGAACACTCCTCCTATGAACGCTAAAAATAGTTTTCAAAATACTGGAAGAGGTCTAGCCAAGAAAAGAGAAAAATTAGTATCTATTTTAAGACATAAGAACTTTGTTTCTGTCAATGGTGATTTCCAGAAAAAAATTAGCATGAAGCAGAACAACTTCTTAAATTTTGAAACAGTGTTATTGGTTAGCACAAGTTATATCCAAAACACATGCTAATTTTGTTTACAGGAAAAATTCCATCTACCACATTAAAAGTTTTGTATCAGCATCTTCAGCAATTTTTATTAAGTATCACCACCAAAACGATTACTGAAAAAACCAAAATATGCAGTACACTAAATATTCCCCCTGTACTGCACTTGTAAGGACAAGCCATACATTATGATACCACTACAATAATTTTCAAGTTCAATGCAATTATGTTTGTTTTCCCTTCCCTCCCCCCTTTTCCTTTCTAATGGAAGCAACTAGAAGTTAAATATTTCACATATTTTCTTAAGAACAGCAGTTACAGGATACACAACATGGCTAAAAAGAAAATTTCACCAGCAACATTAATAATCACTGTAGCATCAGTATTAACAGATATCACAGTATCCTCAAATCATTAAATATTATTGCTTTAATAAAATAATGCCATGGAAAGAGCTTTGCTTTTAGTGCTCTTTAAGCCTCCTAGTAGCTTAAAGTAGGTGAGTCTTTGCTGCAGAGTTGTTTCAAGGGAACATTTTGTCTGTTTAGCATGCAGCACAACCAGTAAAGCTCAAAAGTGGGTTGATTTTCTCTTCACTAATAGTGGAGAGCCAATACATTGCTTCTACAAAGACTATTGTGTGACTATCTTTCTCAACAAACTACTTAGAAGAGTTACAGACAGACAAGTAACAAGCACAGAACAATAAAATTAACAATGAGATAGTAATGACAATGAATATACAAAACAGGTGATATTTCCTTTTCATTTATAAATTTACACTGACCCATAAATGTCCTTACTGACTCTATAAAGATGCTGTTCAGCAACTGAGGATTCGTGTTCTCTCTAACACTTCAATTATTTGCAAAACCATCTACAATAGGAATGTAAATTACCTCTTCTGAGGCATATGTGCTACAAACAGAAAGTGCAGTAAGACAAGCCTAGACACTTCATTAAACCATCATTATTAGGTGACTCCTGTGCAGAGTTGACATTTGTAGAAAAAATTCAAAACACACCTTATCAAAGTGCCTTGTTAAGATATTTTTCAGAACAGGACCTCAGCTCCATATTTGTTGAACCTGCAAGCAGATCAAAGCCAAGAGACTGGATGTCTCTGTGCATCTCTCTCATCTGACCTTTCAGGATTAAAAACAATGTAGAGACCACAGCTTCACAAGGCGAGCCTGAGAGACAGCCACAAAGTGTGCATACACATGCATGTAAGCTTCCACAAGGCATTGTAAGAAGTATTTCTCTAAGGCTATTAGATGTAAAGGCTGGTACTTCAAAGCTCAACAGTTCACTGGCATTCTGGCAGAACAAGGGCAACAAATGCAGACACATTTCACTATTATACTGTGAGCTTCTCAGTTTTACAGACCTAACAGCTAATGTTCATTGTTTGAAATTTAATATCCTGGACGGACTTAGATTGGAAGTCCACTGTTAGTCACTTTTAAAATCTATAATTAGGTCTAGGAACATGCTGATACAAAACATTATCATTTGATCTGGACTCGTTATTTCTCCCTCCTCTTTTTATCCCATCCTAGCACTGTGCACCACAAAAAAGACTTGGCAAGTTTTTTTAAATGAGGTGCTAATTGTTGCTACAGAATGTTTTTATAATGAGCTAAGAATAAGCAAAAGTCCTGCTCCCAGTCAGAACCCCTAGTTCATGGGATCCCTCAAGCTGTGATGGCCTACTGCAGCCATTAGAACATTGCATGTTCATGGAGCATTTCCTACTTGTGCCTGACCTGCCTGTCATCTTGTCATCATAACAGGAATTGTAATTGCTCACAGAATCACAGAATCTGGAAAAAACCTCTGAGATCCTCAAGTCCAACCTATGGACTAACACCACTACGTCAGCTAGACCATGGCACTAAACGCCATGTCCGATCTTTCCCTGAACACCTCCAGGGACTCCACTGCCTCCCTGGGCAGTACATTCCAATGACTAATCACCCGTTCTGTAATGAAATTCCTAATGGCCAAATGGAGACTGTGCCTGCTTGCAGAAGCAACTCCTCAGCAGGCATACTTTCACTGCACCACCAATGCTGACAGTGCATGCACTGTATGCTCTTGAACAGGATTCCCTGGACAGCCGCAAATGAGATGGTCTGACATCCTCTTGCCTTAGGACAGCTTCTCCTCATAGGGCTGAACCGTCAGAATCTTAAAGAAAATCAGACAGACCAGGAGCTCAATCCAGATGCAATGGTATAAATTTTGCTTTAGTAGAGAAAAATCCTTGAGGATTCTAAGCACAGAACCAAACTTGGAACATGTGTAATTCCTAAAAACTTTAATGTATTACTGGAATTCTAGTCTGACAATCAGTCTTTGTGATATCCACTAGGCAATGGACTTTATAACAGAAGATTTCTTATTTGTTTTCTTTTTCTCCTACCCTCACATTATTTCATAAGTCTGTTCTTGCAGAATTAATACAACTATAGCAAATGTGAATTCCAGCTGGAAATTTATAATCACAGCTTTCAGATGACATGCTGTGTTAATCTTCACTCACTCAAGATGCAGATGCTGGTATCAGCTACAAGTATGTTGAATTACAACAGAGTAAATAAGAAGTAGTAGTCACACTGACCAGTTTAGAAACAAGAGCATTTTCCAGTGTGTTTGTAAGTGATTTTCTCATGTTTCCATTATTGAATTCTTCTCACAGGTCTTCTCAGGAACACTGGCAGTCACGCACGCAATGCCATTTTTTCAGAAAATATACAATATAGCCACTTGAGACCATGATACTTTATCAGCAACATTTCCTGATTCCTCAGTCAAGAGGAAGGTATAATGGGAAAATACTGGAGCTAAGAAGAAATATAACAAAATTTGGGTTTTCCTAACATCTTCTGTTAGCAGCTGCATCTTCTTCTCTCAGAAGCAAATGCTACATTAGCAGTAGCAGCAAGGGATTCAACATTTGGCATACATCAAAGCAGCACAATGCAGTACCAAGAAAAGATAATGCCAGCAACTCTGAACGGGACTCTTCTGGCAGAAATCATAGGCTTGCTTGGATCAAATCCAAGTTTCTACTACTGGCTTAAAATTGGCTACATTGCTCATCTATCTAAGAAAATTCAAGTACCACCAAATACTGAACTAAAACAGGGTACCATTTTCACAGTATACAGACTTAAGAGTGTGAGGTGGAATTTGCAACTGGAAAAGCTAAACACACTTTATCTTTAATCACTTTATCACTTTTTATTACTTTTAAATTTTTAGTCATTTTAGTTTTTATCAAATTTCTCTATTTTTTTAGCACTGGCTTATCTGACTGTCATGGTTTAAGCCCAGCTCACAACTAAGCACCCTGACACTGGTAGTACAAGGAGGAAAATCATAAATAAAACTTGTAGGTTGAGATAAAAACAGTCTAAGAACTGAGACAATGTTTTTAAAAAGAAATATTTTTTTTTAACATCAAAACCAAGTGATGCAGAATACAATTTCTCACCACCCCCTGATCAATGCCAGATCCCATCCCAGAACCCATACTGGCCCCCCAGGTAACTCCTCTGGTTTATATACTGGCCATGACACTCTATAGTGTGGAATATCCTTTTGGTCAGTGGGGCCACCTGTCCTGGCTGTGCTCCCTCCCAGCTTTTATGTGTACCTTCTCACTACCAGAGTACAAGAGGCAGAAAAATTCCTTGACTTAGGATAAGCGCTACTTAGGAACAACTGGAACATCAGTGTGTCATCATAGAATCATAGAATACCCTGAGCTGGAAGGGACCTTCAAGAATCACAGAAGTCCAACTCCTGGCCTTGCACAAGACCACTCCAAGAATCACACCATGTGCCTGAGAATATTGTCCAAAGGCTTCTTGAATTAAGGCAGGGTTGATGCTGTGACCACTTACCTGGGGAGCCTGTTCATGCCCAATCACCTTCTGGGTGAAGAAACTTTTCCTAATATATATCCTAAACCTCTCCTTACACAGCTTCATACCATTCCCTCAGGTCCTGTCACTGGTCACCAGAGTGAGGAAATCAGAGCCTGCTGCTCCGCTTTCCCTAGTCAGGAAGTTGTAGACTGCTATGAGGTCTCCTCTGAGTCTTCTCCAGGCTGAACAAGACAAATTACCTCAGCTGCTCCTCATATGGCTTCCTCTCCAGGCCTTCCACCATTTTGGTAGAAGATGGATGCTCTTTAATAGCTTTTATCCTTCTTATACCTCACTCGAGGTCTTGTGCAGAGTAGAGCAGGACAATCACCTCCCTCGACCATCTGGCAATGCTGTACCTGATGCACTCTCCAGGACATGGTTGGCCCTCCTGGATGCCAGGGCACGCTGTTGACTCATATTCAACTTGCGGTCAACCAGGACCCCCAGGTGCCATTCCACAGCACTGCTCTCCAGCATCTCCGTCCCCAGTCTGTCCATACATCCACAGTTACACTGTTCCAGGCACGGAATGCGGCACTTGCCCATGTTCAGCTTCACACTGTTGTTGATTGACCAGCACTCTAATTTATCATGGGTCTCTCTGCAGGGCCTCTCTGCCTTTGGGGAAGTCAACAACTCTTCCCAATTTAGAATCATTAGTTATCAACAACATTCTCATACTAAGTCCAAAACACAGCACTATACCAGCTACGTAAAAGAAATTAACTCTATACCAGCCCAAACCAGGACACTGACACTCAATATTCCAATTATTTTCTTACTATTATCACATTTTACAATAAATTACTTCATTCATATTTCTTTGCAGTTGGCTACAGTACTTAACTTGAAACTTCCTTTGCCAAATTTTTGTGGTTTTTGCGTCACCATATTATGACTATAGTTACCCTGTACCATAATCTCCACAGATCTAACTGGTCACCACACCAAGGCCTTTCAGTTAATCTCAGTAGTACATATCTTGCCTAGGAAACAGTATTAACTATGCCTATTGAGCTAAGCAAAAGGAGAAAATTAGCTCATGCGAAACACTGATTCAATGAGATTAGTATTGTTTTTTGACAAGAATTACACAGCAGATGCTGTTCTTTGCTAACATGTGACTTGGCCACAGTTCAGCTGGTCATGTCTATGGTTTCCCATATGCTGTATTTTATTTCATGTTTCTGTTAGAGAGAGAGGCTGATTAATACAGAGATGACCTGCACGGCAGCAAATCTGAACCCTCCAATGGCTCTTTCCATAACCCTTCTGCAACAAAGAGGGGTCCCATTCGCATAAGCAGGAGTCAAGTTGACTCTGGGAAAAAGGGCTTCTGAAAATTGCCCTGAAGGTTGCAGTTGAATTTTAGCCAGGCATTTTCACAGCTTGCACCACTTGCAGAAGCAACTTTTCGTAATGTACTGCTGTACCTGATTGGATCACCAAAAGAGTAAGAGGAACACATGTAGATAAGACAATTAAATCTTAAATAAAAACACTGAGGACTAACATATCACAAAACTTTGGCCCTTCCTCCATGCTCATAACATATACTAAACTCAAAAGAAAAGTGTGCAATAAACTGCAACAATTGTATTCCACTCTTCCATGAAAACACTTTCAGAAAACAAATGATAACACACCATTTTCTAAGAACTCATACTAAAATGTGGCTGAAATTGCATGTACCAAGCATGTCAGGCTGAGCTGGTAATATCAGTCACAAGCCTCTCCTTGTTCAGATGGATGACTTGTCCATTAGGCCTCAGCTCATTCAAAAAAACTAACAATTATTAAGGTTTTCTAGCCCTACCCATTAAGCAGCAAGATAACAGCATTTTCCCATCTGTGTATCATCTCAGGCAGGTATACATTCATAAAACTTGCACAGACCCCAAAACCTTTGAAGAACATCAATAAAATACTTCAGACCTAACCAGACACACGGTCTATAGTACATTTTGACACACTAACAGCTAATTGAAACTGAACTGGTGAAGCAAGAAAAATCCATCCCAAGGAGAATGCAGATCTTGCAAATCAGCAAATGGGCATCTGTGTGCCTCTTTGGAATCCCACACTCAATGCTGTGAGATGGCACAGAAAGAAACACTACAAATAGAGAACCAATTTAAAGAAGCAGTAGAAGGCGATGCCAAGAAAAAAGCCTCTTTTTCTTGTTGAGAACAGGAAACAAGAAATTGTCTTACAAGTCATCTATAAAAGGCTAGTTTAGAATGGATATTATGAAAAAATTCATCATGAAACAGGCTGCTCAAGAATGTGGTTGAGTGACCATCCCTTAAGGTATTTAAAAGACACGTAGACATGATGCTTAGGGACATGGTTTAGTGGTGGACTTGGCAGTGTCAGGTTCATGGTTGGACTCAGTGATCTTAGAGGTCTTTTCTGACCTAAATGATTCTGTGATTAAATGCAGAAAATGCCACTAATGCAGTCCTCTCACACAAGGTCACAAGTTAAAATTCATAAGTGTACAAAGCACTTACTATCCAACAGGGGAAGAGAAAACCTCAATTCAACAGTCCAGGAATTTTAAAAAAAAAAAGTTCAAGAAAAATGACCCTTTGAAAAGATCCTAAAGAAACTGACAGAAGTTAAGCAGGAGAACAATAATAAATTGCAATGGTCTATCTGCTGTGCTTCTTTAGAGCTTTAAAAGTAGTTCAGTTTTGTTTTTTTTTAAATCCAGTCTCTGACCACAGCAGTATATTCTACATTCAATTATTTCTCACTTTTCTTACTAAAGCAAGTCATCTCAGTTATCTTCCTTTTTCCTTCTTCCCATTTTCTCCAAATAAGATTTATCAGTAAACATCACTACAAATACTAAAAGGAGACATTACAAAGGAAGAAGAAAAAATGTAGGAGGAAAGAAAGGAAAAGTAAAGATGACCAACAGTAAGAGCAGACTGTAGTTCATTTTTTTAACTATGCAATATGCTGCAAAATGACAACTCTACCTGCCAAGCAGTGCAAACACAAATCTAAGCCTGCTACATGCACAAGATCCTACATATATTTTGAGGTTTTTTTCAAATTAATTCTTGAGTGTTTTGAAAGCAGTGGCTGATGTTGAACAAATAGTAAGCTATTTGCTTACTAGTTGCTACTGCTTATGTAGCTCCAACATGTTAAACCAGGCATAAAATTATTTTAAACGGCAGATTCTGGTCCACAGCCAGCTCTGTACTTTGTCAACGCTCCACCAATGGCCCAGATATGCAATGCCTCTTATATTCTGGCAGGAAATCTTTCTCCTGCTCTCCTAGCGCTTTGGGAAGTAGCTGCAACATGCTGCTCTAGCTCCCAATCACTTAGAAAACACAGAGTGCCTTTTGGCATTGCACAGCTAGAGTCAGCATAGAGCAACTACTCCCTGATGCCCGTTCTTACGGACAGTGAATTAATCAAGCTCTACTTTCAGTAGACTCAAATTAATTACGTTGTTCTTTGTTAACGATGATATTCACAGAGTAAATATCTCAATGACCAAGTCAGTGTAATTCATAAAATTATTACAAATCATCAGAAGGACATAAAATTTTCACCCAAAGCCTGTGAATGGAGCTTGTCTGGGAAGCTGGTCCTTGCAAGCAACTTCACTGCTGCATCTGGGTCTCAAAAAAGAAACCTTTATAATCCCTTTACAAATAGCCTTTTATGAGAACTTGCACCAAAATAAATAATCTGTCTTCAGTTTTTTAGGGAAGTATATCTTAGCTTCAAAATTAGTTTATCTGCAGGGAGGAGGAGCGATAGGTTCAAGGAAGAGCAAGAGTAGGACAGACTAAAAAAAGTCAACCAGTGACAGATTGTACAATTGGGGCTTCAAGTTGAAAAGTCACAATAATGTGCTGAATGAGGCAACTGAAGAGACATTTTTGCAATTGCAAAAAGCAAAATCAGGTCCAGGGCAGGCTCTGAAACTGAGCCATACAAGTCATTAGTTTCCATCACTGAAGTAGGTATTATGTTATCCCGTGCAACTCCTTTGCAAAACAGGGGCTGTGGAGAGGAGTGTGCTGGAGGGCAACGCAGAATACAGGAAACACATTTGAAAATCTTCACCACAGGCACCATTTAGCAGACACGGTAAAGGAGGAATAAGGCACAGGTTACAAAACTGTCCATGGGGGATCTCAATAGACTAGGTGCTAATATATTTACTTTTCATATAGAACCATGATTATGTAATGGTCTACATTATTTAAATTAGATAAAAAAGTAGGAGGGAAGAAGTAACATTACCATTAGACGTTCTGACCTAAGCTCCATCTAAACAGTGTGAAATGCATGGTGCACATCAAATTCAGCACCCAATAGTTGCACATTGCTACTTCACCTAGTCCATGTACCTGGAACATATCCTGGTATATGTAAATCAATAATCACAATAATAAAGCAATATTATACACTGCACACACACATTTATATAAACTGACAGTATCGTATCCAGTATAGACAGGCCATTGTTACCATACTGCTGTTACAACTTAAGATTTTGACAAAGCTGTATCACAGAAAAAAGCACTGCACACTTCAAAAATCTGGAAACCAAACAGTTTCTGTAAGCACCTACATAAATCCCAAAAATTGAAAGACATGAGTCATGTTAGATACCACTGAGACAAATCTGTTACAGAATAAACTAACTCCACCAAAATTCACATCGGTGATAGTTAAGTAAAAACCACCATTCACCCTTTGTTCAGACATACTTTCTTCTCGCAATAAACATATACCTGGTCTCCTGATCATTTATCTCTGAACTAAGAGGAGCTCTGAGACTCACAGATAAGAGGGAGGCTCTGGTTAAATTTCAAATAAAAGTGAATATATAAATATTTAAATAAGTTTGGCGCTTTTTTTAATCAGAAACATTAGTCATAACAGATTATTACGCCTGACTTCCAAAAATAGCACAGCTTCAAGCACATCAAAAATGTCATTTTGTTACTTTATTCAAATCCTATCTAAAGTAACAAATACTGCACTGTTTAATAATACTTAAATAGTTAACAATTTAACAAAAAAATGAATAATATTTAGCAATGCAAACAAAATACTCTCAGAGAAGAATAAAACAAGCTTTTGAGCTTAATTCTAGACAAGCAATTAAATACATCATCACCCATAGCTGGGTCAACAGAAAAATCCAATTTCTCAATATATTATAACAGTGAATACTGAAGATCTTTTAATTTCAGATGGCAAGGACTGAAAATACATCACAGAAAGCTACCACAACAGATTTTCTCAGTGCTTTTAATTATGCCATAGTGTAGAATTTGTCTATTTATCTGCTGATTTTCAGAAATATAGAAACTACTAGGCTCATTCATGTTTTAGGCTACAAAAGCATGCAAAGTCTCTGTGACAGTCTGAAACCAAATCATAGGCAAAAGAAAAAACTCCCAAACCAAAAGAAAGCATAGAATCACCGCGTACACTGAGCTGAAAGGAACCCACAAGGATCATCTAGTCCAACTCCTGGCCTTGCACAAGACCACCCCAAGAATCACATCATGTGCCTGAGAGCATTTCCAAATGCTTCTTGAACTCTGTCAGGCTTGGTGCTGTGTCCACTTCCCTGGGGAGCTGTTCCAGTGCCCAACCACCCTCTGGGTGAAGAACCTTTCCCCAATATCCAGCCTAAACCTCCCCTGACACAGCCTCATGCCATTCCCTTATGTTCAGTCACTGGTCACCAGAGAGAATAAACCAGTGCCTGCACCTCTGCTTCCCCTAGTCAGGAAGTTGCAGACTGCTATGAGGTCTCCCCTAAGTCTTCTCTCCTCCAAGCTGAACAAACCAAATTACTTCAGCTGCTCCTCATATGACCTCCTCTCTAGGTCTATCTTCGTATCCTGCTTTTGGATGCTTTGCAACTTTTTTACACTGTGGTTCCCAAAACTGCACATGGGACTCGAGGTGAGGTCACACCAGCACAAAGCAGGACAAATCACCTCCCTCAACCGTTCAACGAGGCTGTGCTTGATGCACTCCAGGACATGGTTGCCCCTCCTAGCTGCCAGGGCATACTGCTGACTCATATTCAACACATCATCAACTTCCAGGTCCCTTTCCACAGCACTGCTTTCCAGCCTCGCATTGCCCAGTCTGTCCATACATCCAGGGTTGCCCCATCCCAGGTGCAGAATCTGGTGCTTGCCTTTTTTAAATTTCACATGTTTGGGGATTGTCCAACCCTCTAATTTGTCAAGGTTTTTCTGCAGGGCCTCTCTGACTTCAAGGGAGTCAAGAGATTGTCCCAAATCCATATCATCAGAAAATTCACTTCGTATATCTCTGCGTTTTGGGTCCAAGTTGTTTATGAAGATGTTGAAGAGCACTGGGCCTAAAATGGAGCTTTGTGGAATGCACTAGTGACTGGTCACCAGCCTGGTGTAACCCCATTTCTGTATCACTTTGTGCCTGACTCGTGAGCCAGTTGCTCATCACACGACATGTTTATCCATCTCTGTGCTGGACATCTTCTCCAGAAGGATACTGTGAGAAACCTTTACCGAAATCCAAAAACATTACAACAACTGGCTTCCCTTGAAAAACTAGGTAGGTTACCTCGTCATAAAAGGAAATTACGTTTAACAAGCAGGACTTCCCCCTCATGAAGCCATGCTGGCTGTGACTGATGGCTGCATTGTCCTTTAAGTGTCTTTCAGTACTCTCAGAATAATCTTTCCATACCCTTACCAGGCACTGAAGTGAGACTGGTGGGCCTGCAGTTTCCAAGGTCATCCTTCTCACTCTACCTGAAAATTGGGACGTTAGCCATCTCCCACTCAACTGGGACTTCTCCAAATTCCCAAGACAGATCAAAAATCATCGAGAGAGGTCTTGTGATGACATCAGCCAGCTCTTTGACTATTCTCAAATGAGCTCCATCAGGTCCCATAGATTTATAGGGATCCACTTGGAGCTGCAGATCACACACAAGTTCACGGTCAGCTGGAAGTTTATCATTCTCACAGCCATAATCCTTCAGCTCAGGGCATCTTAGCCCATCATCAGTGTTTTTGCCTTATTTCCAAAAGAAGATCCCTGCTCAGCCAAGACAGCCTTCTGCCTCACCTGCTTCACATTTCACATTTTGGAATTGCCTGCTCCTCTGCCCTTAGGAGGTATGACCAACACTTAGGGACCTCAGCACCTTCAAAAGCATTTTTCCAGAGGAACTCACTAACAAGTTCCCTGAAGAGCCTGAAGTCTGCTCTCCTCATACCCAGGGTGGAAGTTTTGATGGCACTTTTTCTCTTGATTACAGAGATTTTAAACTCAATTGCTTCATCGATACCATTGCCAAGACAGCACTAATCACCACTTCACTCATGAGCCCTCTCAGCTAACAAGCAACAAATCAAACCCTGAACAGCCACAAACCAAAGTATTCCAGGAAGGATTCTGGTAGATTTGATTTTTTTCCACTGATTGACCATAATGGAAAATACAGATCATGAAACATGACATATGAATGTGAATATTTTGCCTTTTGTAAACATACATTCAGTATTTAACTAAAAAAAAAAAAAAAAACACCAACAATTGAGATTATCCCAAAAATGGAAAAGCCTAGAAGCAAATGTCTCTGGATTACTACAAGTTAAGAATAAATTAGAGAACTGAAATTAATATAACAAGACTCCGTAAGACCTGGTCCAAGAATTGTCTGTAAAGCAACAAGCTAAAGGCCCAATTCAGATATACTGAATTTCACAGTACCATGTTATTCAACTTTTAAGCATTCAGTATGGCTTAAACCAATGGGTCTGTACCATTCCTGAAGACCCATTCGTTCCAAGATACACTGTTTAACTGAATAATATGAATCTCACACTGAAAAAGAAATGTTCCATGGATAAATTCTTTGGCAGAACTTGGCTCACTACTCTACAATAAAAACATAAGGAAATCTTAATATTCAAGTTACAACTACACCTTGAGACATGCTGCAGTGATTAGAAAGGAAATACATCAAATTGGTGCTTTGTAACTGGACTGCTGCCAGCCTGAAATGTCAGAAATGGCAGAAGGGACTAAAACCTTTATGCAAAGCATTCTGTAGTCCCAAAGAGAGAATACCCATCCAGTGAAGTTGACGAGGAAATGCATAAAGAGGATGGAGTCAGAGACAGCTCAAAGGTTTCTACAAAACAAATACAATCTTGTGCTTGTTGTATGAGTAACAAAGCAAGTCCTTGGGGTCCCAGCTGCTCACGCCATGAACCTATACCCAGAAACCCCCCCGCCACAAACAGATTTTTCCCCACAGACACCCCCATTGTCTACTACAGGTGTACAGCCAAGCATCCCTATCCCATCTAGCCCCTCAGCCTCATTCCCAATCAGCCCTATCCTTCTCCAAGCTACCAATGAAACCCTTTCTCCTACCTCAAGGCAAGGAAACAGCCATAGCAGAGGCCAACAAAATGTGGCCAGCACTTCTGGTTGCACAGCCACAGGCCACCACTGTCACCCCTCTAGCAGATGTTGGGGCACAAAGAGACATGTGAAGCACTTGCAGCAAAGCCATGGCTCCTGTTCTTAACACAACACAGCTAAAAACTTCAGCAAGGACAGAACCTGGGTGCTACCTCCAATCCCAAGGGACAAGACATCCTTACAGATCGGGTGTGCTGTTGTGTATGAAGAGAAGAAAACACCCTCTGCCCATGACTATCACAGATAGATAGAACTGATTCAAGATTAGGGATGTTACATGTTTCAGACTTTAGTCACACATCAGAAGATAACAAGTAGAGAAGGTTTCCTTTTTAAACTACCAGCTGGTTCTGGAGTCAAATAACTGAGCTGGAAATTTCAGGTGAGTATAACAGCAGTTTCTGGACTTCAGGGATTTTCAGGACAATCTGAATACACTGCCTCTAAATTAAAAAAAAAAAAAGAATAAAAAAATAAAAGCATGATCTTATTAAAAAAACACCTAAAAGACAGAAAAAAATAAATACAGTAAAAGTCATTTCCACATATGGCTGAGACAGACCTCAGTGCAGAACTCCATAGACCTAGAAAGTGGGTAATACTGTGTAACACTGCTTGATGAAGGATTTCTTCCCTAAAGTATGTTGAGTTCCATTAAAAATAAAACAATTCCCCACAAATGATGCAGATACTGCTTCTACTTGTCTCCCCTCAGACACATATGGCTTCTTTAAAATCAACAAACAAATAAATGAATACATTAAAATGCACAAATAAATAAATAAATGTTTTTACAGACAAGGAATAAAATGCACTGATTCTCATTTACCTAAAAAACATTTGCCAACACAAAGACATCCTTTGTGATCAGTAATTCAGTATTTACTATTATCA
>NW_008687509.1:8735-23752 GCF_000695815.1 Acanthisitta chloris | reverse complement strand
GAATCAGAAAAACCCTCAAAATTATCAATTCCACAAATTATGTCTCATGAGAAACTGCATGCCCCAAAATTTCCCTCCCTTTAACCGAAATGTGTGTTAGCAGGCTCCCACTCAAAACCACTCTACTAGCTGTTTCATACAGGCTAAATTAGGCTTATGCAACTGAAAATGGAAGAAGCTAAATACCTGCTCTTAAAATAATTACAAAAATCCATATTCTTACTGGGCTTGATTATTTCTTGTTCATAAGCAGAGTTAAGACTAGTATCTTCAAAAACACTGATGTCCTAGTCTCAGAATATTATTTATTGTTAAAAGGAATTCCCAGTCTAACACTACCTCTTTTCTACAAAGTCCTTCCAAACATGATTATGACAAAAAGAAAATAATACAAAAATAGGACTGACACACTTTTGTGGTCACTCTGCAAAGAAAAGTTACCTACACTGAAAAATCTATTTCAGTAATGGGAATACCTGGGACCTTTATATTTGCCTCCTCCTAAGCACAACAATTTCAAAAAAACAACACTACACAGCCTTGCAAATTCCCTTTCAATTGATAATTCACTCTCCTTTACAGGCCAGTGGTAGGACTGCCAGAACAGACAGCACTACAGCAGCACAGTCAGTACATAAGCCTAGCAGTTCTCAGTCCTGACTTACCCTGCACTGGGCAGTCAATCACAAGCAGACATTCACATTTAAAGGCAAAATTTAGCATATGAGACAAACTGCAAAGGTGGAAACGTACAAAATTCCCTCATCAGGCACAATTTGCAGTAGCAGGGAAAGATCTTCAGCTCTAAACTATCAGGATTTTTGCTTTCTTAATTTTGCCAGTAAAACCTGAAGCCAAACTGGCATTGCAGCCATTGAAAACCACTGCACAGGTGCACTGGATTTAAAGTAGCAACCAGGAAAATACTGACACACAAAACAACAATCCATTTTAATATTTGCTTTTTTCTCTTTAGATTAGTTGTCTATAGTTGATAATCCTTGAAAATGTTAGTCAACTTAACCACGTCACTGTATTGAGTACACATATCTAATTATTTACGCAATTAAGTATCACCAAGTGTGAGTTCAATAATCCCATTTCCATTTGTGTTCTAATGGGATGGGATCTAGAATACAACTGAACAGTAAACAAAATAAATGTCTGCTAATTAAAACTAAACTATGGCTTGGAAGGGAACCAAGCAAGTGATTTAAAGGTTTTAGATGTAGAAAGAACTTGCCAAAAAAAATGAAAGCAATATGCACAGTTGGAGATATGGACTGTGTACAGTACTACTTTCATGCATGCTTCTGGATGAACATTTTATTCTTTTTTTCACAGTGCTAAAGAGGAAAAAAAACCTTTCTTCGGTTCTCCTCATCAGTTTCTGAAGTTTGTACAAGACGTTGTGGCGAACAATCTGTGTAACTGTTCAAGGAAAAGCTATTGCTGTAAATATCAGATAAAGAAATACTATTACAAAGTAGTCACGTTTTATAAGATTTGTCATTTTGGAAAGGGTTGGGTTTGTTTTTTTCAAATTTGGCATCATTAAACAAGTCAAATTTCAGATTACACTAGGTATTTAATTATTTAATCCTTAATATCATGCACAGAAAAAGCACAATAAGCAAAACATATATTAGTGGCTTCTTATGACAATGGCATCATTTGTAACTTTTCCTTTTTCCTAGATTGCAAGTCAGGATCAGAGACTGGCCTAACAACATCACCACAGGAAACTCCAGTTCATTATCTGTTTGCATCAGGCATAAAATCAGCTTTATTATAGCACATAAAGCAAACCTCAGTGTTCTGAGAGCTTGAAAAAGACTGTGAGAACTATGTAGCCTTATACAAAATATTTATTTCGCCTGACAGGAGTTCAGAATCACTACATAAAATTAACTTTCAAAGCTGATCGTGATGCGTATGTGATTTTTGGTAATGAACCCTCAGTCTCTTGAACAAACATTGCTGAAGATAACAGCTGTAACATTTAAACCAGTAGCTATTGTTCTTGCCTAAAGTCCAAGACTGTCAGTACATCTGCACCAGCAGAGCTGGATACAATATTCCAAACCTCTGTTAACTTCAACAGAGAGAGATGAGAAACCACTTACAGTATATGTAAAAGATTAAATCATGCCTGCAAGAAAACCACCCTTTCAGTGCAAGCATAATAAAATTATAAGAATGCACGTCTTTCAGAGCAACTGCTTTTCTGCACTCTGTATGTGCAGTTCCAGACTCCAAGCATGATTTGGGAAACAAAGGTGACTCATGTAAAACTCATGCATGTTCTATGCATCCTCAACCATGTTGCCTCCACCGACTGCATTGGGACCACTCAGTTGGTTTCGTTCACCTTAATGCACACTGAAGGAGTTTTTGAAAGAGAGCTAGCCATTTCTCCATACTACAACTGCTATATATAAACTTCTGTTCATGTTTCTCACCCTGAGCTTTTGAAGCCCTTTACACCTGAAAACTCATCCATTTCCTGCATGATGTTTTGCATTAAAGATTTGCTTCTAGGTGATGTCGCTAACTGGCTAAACAAACAGAAGTTGTACACACCTTAATCTAAAATTTAAAAAATCATGTAAGCTTTCTGTATTATTCATGGTATGGTTTTGCCTAAAGCTGATGTAAATTACAACCCTATTCCCACGGTAACAT
Source organism: Acanthisitta chloris (assembly GCF_000695815.1). Lineage (NCBI taxonomy): Eukaryota > Metazoa > Chordata > Aves > Passeriformes > Acanthisittidae > Acanthisitta > Acanthisitta chloris. The sequence continues at coordinate 21,067 of NW_008687509.1, read as the reverse complement.
AGATTAGCTCTAAAGCAGTACATGTAACTTCTACTTCCCTCCAAATCCGCTCCGCCAGGAGTTGGACAAGCAGGGGTCCATCCAATTAGTTACATGCTAATTTGACTGGTATCCGTGTGTTTTAAGGTACCTGAACTTTCATCCCTTCATATTCAAAGGCACTGGCTTGATGCATTTTTGCAGTTAACAAACATGTAATCTGTCATTTAACCTAGTCATAACTGACAAAAAAACATTTTAAGTACACTAAAATTTAGTTGCAATGAAATGTATGTGTATTTGAATATCCCACTCTACATCTCTGGTATCAGCAGTAAGGAGAGCACCATGTACTCTTGCATTCACTTCTGATTAGCCAATAAAGTTAAGGAGAAATCCGTTGCAAATAACAAAAGCACTTTCACATTCAAGGACACCGTATTAAACCTTACGCATAGTATGTCTGAGTAGTTCATGAATAATGAAGTAATCATGCAACCTGTTTTCCTTTATATTTTTGGTCAGGAATTGAGAACTGCCACAGTGAGTTGGCATTCTTCTCCACACAATCTTTAATCTCATTAAACAATCCTTTAAAATCTAACTGTGAATCACCCAATTAAAACTCTTTAAGTTCTTTAGCTTAGTAATTTTCTAACAGACATCCCCTATATTGCTTTCAGCACTAACACAGAATCAGGTTGGCCCATGTCAAAAGGCTGTTATCTAGTCTAATTCTAACTATTCTAGTCCAATTCAACTCAATCTAGTCAAATACCTGATACAAATTAACAGAAACATTTACATATCTTTTCCTAGATGGATTTTAATTTTCCCTACTGCCTCTACTTTTCTTCTCCAAAGCCGCAAACTACACTGGAAGTCAATAATCTCACCAGCACTTGTACCCTATGCAATGCTCCCTAACACTTTGCTAAAACCTCTGAGTTTTTCACATTGAAATTTTCATGTTAAAGGTGACAGCTATTTTTTATTATTAAAAAGTGTAATTTTTTAAAGTATTAAAAGCTGCTTATCATATTGAAAATCATACCTCTCAAGGTCAGAGTACACACAATTTATTGTATAAAAGTACAGTAATTTTGTAGAAGTTGAAGTGCTCAGTAGAGTTGAGACTCACCTTTCAAATTTGTAGATAACATAATGGACAATCAGTAAACAGGGCAAGTTTAAATCTAGATGACATTACCCAGAAGACTGTGACCCTGCCAGCACATAACTAGGCACTAGCAGTCATTCAGGATTCTTCATGCCAAATTCAAAACAAAATATTAAAATGCCATTTAGTAATTGAAAACAGGGTTCCACTGCTAAGTGTACAGAGATTTATCACCTTCTTGGAAGCACACCTAATATACAACCAGCTTCACAGCCCATGCATCCTTGCCCTGTCAAGGAAGGCTTTTAAAAACCTCTTATTTGCTCAGTTCATTTTGAAGTAGGACAAAGCTCAAGTTCTCGTAACACACACCTACTTTGTTTCCTATAATCATATTCTTATTACAAATAATCATTATTCATCCTAACCCCTAAGCATACATGGGTATAATAAGACTTTATTTTGTTACCATCATTTTGTGACTACATTATTCCAATATATACTCTGGCCTGTCAAATGCCATTCTGCTCCACTGGTATCTTTCCAAGTAATGATGCAAAGATCTTTTCCCTGGTCTTCACTATATCCCTTTGTGTTGTCACAGTCCCTGGTTCTCATGAAGGACTTCAGCCACCCTAACATCTGCTGGAGGAACAACACAACAATGCACAAACAATCCAAGAACTTCTTGGAAGGCACTGATGACAACCTTCTGATACAGGTAATGGAACAGTCAACAAGAAAAGGCGCGTTGCTAGACCTTATACTAACTAATAAGGAAGGTCTGGTTGCACATGTGAAGGTTTTGGGCAGCCTTGGCTACAGGGACCATGACATCATGCCATTCTGTATCATGTGAGGAGGAAACAGGGCAATGAGAAAGATCATAGCTCTGGACTTCAGGAGAGCTAACTTTAGCCTCTTCAGGGACCTTCTTGGAAAAATCCCATGGGAACATGCTCCACAGGGAAGATGGATCCTAGAGAGTCAATATTCAAGAACAGCTTCGTTCAGGCTCAAGACCAGTGCATCGTGACGAACAAGAAATAAAGCAAAATGGCCAGGAGAACTGCAGGGATGAGCAAGGAACTCCTGTCAAAACTCAGACATAAGCAGGAGATATGCAGGAGATGAAAGCAGGGACAAGACACTTGGTATGAATACAGAGATGTTCTTAGAGTATGCAGAAATGCAACAAGGAAGGCCAAGGTCTGTTTGGAATGAATTTGTCCAAGGATGTCAAGGATAACAAGAAGGGCTTTTTGCAATACATCAACAACAAAGGGCAAAGGGTGAGACCACTTCTGTACAGAACAGGGACTATTGCAACTGAGGCTGCAGAGAAAGCAGAGATACTGAATGCCTTCTTTGCATGAGTCTTGACTGACAACACCAGCCTTCAGGAATCCCTAACTCAGGGGACCAGGGAAAAGGACTGGAGGAATGAAGTCTTTCCCTTGGTCAAGGAGGATTGGGTTAGTGAGCACGTAGGCAAACCTGACATCCACAAGTCCATGGGCCCTGACAGGATGAATCCATGAATGCTGAGAAAGCTGGCAGACACCACAGCTAGGCGGCTCACAATCCTCTTTGAAAGGTCATGGTATGCAGGAGAGGTCTCAGGGGACTGGAGGAAAGTAAATGTCACCTGGGTCTTCAAAAACGGCAAGAAGGAGGACCCAGGAAACAATCAGCCAGTCAGCCTCACACCAATCCCTGGAAGTGTTGGAATGACTCAGTCTGAATGCCATCTCTGGCCATGTGAAAGACAAGATGGTGATCAGGCATAGTCAGCATGTATTCATTTGAAAAAAAAACATGCTTATCCAACTTGATTGTCTTCTATGATGGGACAAATGGCTATGACAATGATGGGAGATTGATGGATGTTGTTTTTACCTGGACTTTAGATATTGCCTCACATGATATCCAAACGGGTAAACTCAGAAAGTATAGGCTGGATGAGTGGATGGTGAGGTGGATTGAGAATTGGATTAAAGGCAGATCCCAGAGTGTAATAATGAGTGGTACAGGGTTAGCTGGAGGTCTGTTACTTAGTGGTATCTCCCCAAGGCTCAACAGTGGACTCAGTGTTGTCTAACTTACAGTGACCCAGACGAAGGGACAGAGTGCCTCCTCAGCAAGTTCACTGATTACACAAAGCTGGGAGAAGTGGCTGATACCTCAGAATGCTGTGCTGACTTTCAGAAGGACCTTGACAGGCTGGAAGGATGAACTGAGAGGAACCTTCTGAAATTCAGCAAAAGGCAAATGCAGGGTCATGTACCTGGGGAAGAATAACCCCAGTCATCAGCACAGGCTGGGGACTGACCTGCTGGAAAGCAGCTCTGCAGAGAGGGACCTGGGGATCCTGGTGGACAGCAAGCTGTCCATGAGTCAACAGTGTGCCCTTGTGGCCAAGAAGGTCAGTGGTAATCTGGGCTTTAGGAAGAGCATTGCCAGCAGGTTGAGGGCCTGTCCCTCTACTCAGCCCTAGTGAGGCCACATCTGGAGTACTGTGTCCAGTTCTGGGCTCCCCAGCACAAGAGAGAGACATGGAGGTGCTGGAGTGAGTCCAGCAGAGGGCTACCAAGATGATTAGGGGATGGGAGCTCCTCATGTATGAGGAAAAGTTAAGGGTAGTTGGGTCTTTTTAGCCTGGAGAACACTGAGAATCTTGCCAATGTATACGAATATCTGAAGGGAGGGTGACAAAAGGATGGAGCCAGGCTCTTCTCAGTGGTGCCAGGCAAACAAACGAGAGGCAACAGGCAGAAACTGATGCACTGGAAGTTCCACCTGAATATGAGGAAGAGTTTCTCTACTGTATGAGTGACCAAGCACTAGAACAGGCTGCCCAGAGAGGTTGTGAAGAATATCTCACTGGACATATCCAAAAGCCATCTGGACACTATCCTGACTAGGACTGTGTTCTAGAGAACCCTGCTTGAGCAGAGAGGTTGGACTAAATGACCTCCAGCGGTTCCATCCAACCTTAACCACTTTGTGCTCCCTCCAGAGTTTTCATCATTTCCACCAGCTAATCTTCATCCACCTGTTCCAGTTGTAATTCAGCCTATCAGGTGCCTATCAGGAATGCTTCCTTGTCTCCTTCTCCATGAGTGACAGAGGGTAACAATCGCTTATCCTTCTCATCTCTCACAGTATACTTCTTAAACTTCCAAAACAAGCAACTCTATGTTTCCTTTCAGGTCAGAACTTTCTCGGAAAGAATGGAACACTAAATACATTCCATTATAATCTTCTAATGTCCTCTTTTCTTGGCAAAGGTGACAATATGTGGAGACCATTACATCACAATGCCCACTGTCATTTCTTTGTCTACAGGTGTCCACCTAGGCAACAGACTTCATGTAAGAACCTGGCTCAAACATGGGCTCAGAATATAATTCAGTTCCATTTGCTGGTGAACACTGTTCAATTGCAACGTATTAAAATGTATTTGCAAAAAGGCTTTAGACTGCTATGTTTTCACTTCTGTTTGTCATAAACCAAGAGCCCATGCAGATTCAGGTACAACTTCTCACCTAAACATCAGCAAGCCGGTTTATTAATACATATAATTCTCCACTGTGTGTCCAAGTCCTTAGGCATGACTAGGAAGTGTATCTTACTTCGTGTCTGCATAGCAAAATAGGGGCCACACCCATGCTTCAAGCCCCAAGTCACTACTGGGACAACACAGTAAACACTGCTATCACCACTCATGGAAAGGCATTGCAGGTTTCATTCTCTGTCTCAAGCTTCATTTGCATGTTGGGTCTAAGCTTCTTGCATTCACTAGATATACTGAGACAACTAAAGCACCTGAGTTTTAGTCATCTGATATGGCTTTTTTAAATTACAGAAATGAAATAGCAGACATTCTTTAAGAAGTTGCCCAAACTTGCACAACACACATTTTTAACTCAAAAATGGCAAATCCTGCAAAAATAAAATGGTAGTATGGTAGAGGAAAACAATAGCATAGAGGAAAATTATTATTAGCCCCTTTTGCCAGAAAACAGAAAAGGGAACACTGAAAATCTGTGGCAATTCTAGCACTGAGGAACAATGGACTCTGAAAGAAACATGATTCTGTCTTTCCCAGATTATAAACCCCTGAGAGGCATATTGTGTAATTTCTGGAAATTCTGAATGCTTCCTGTGCTGTGCTCTCTATTTGTACTCCCAAAAGGTTGTCTTGTAAATAATATAGAAAAACATAATGCTTCAGATGGCCTGGTGTGCCTGAGGTCTGGTAATAACACAGTTGTGCACAAGGTCACAGCTTTGCGTGTGAGAATCCCAAACACACAGAAAAGCTTAATGCTTAACATCCTTCTGGGACACAATACCTACCCCACTCAGCAGAAAAACGTGTTTATCAATTAAACCTCACCAGCTCTGGAGAAGTGACAATGTAGAGACATCCTGAATGTCTACTTCTCTCCTGAGCACTTTGGAGGGACACAGTGACCCTGTAGAACTGGGATGAGTGTTACAGCTACACCGTGATCAAAGCAAGGTCCATCTCCTCTCTCTGCAAAGCCAGAGAGGCTCAGGAAGCAGACACTAATTATGACTGATAATTCATATTTCACATTACACATGAAAAAGTACATTCTCATTCATGAGCTCCACAGAAGGCAAGTTCCACGGTACTGCAAGTCACTCCATCCCATACATGACCTGAGGAAATAAACACTTCTTATGAATCTCAGTGAAGATGTTACCACATGAACATACCTACTTGTTGGGAGAGGGGAGTGTTAGAATTTCTATCCCAGATCATGGAATTTTATAGTCACTCCTGAGGAACTCAGAAAGTCCTTCAAACTAACAAGCCAGTACAACATCTCTCCAAACAGCACCTTTCATCCTTAAATTTTCCTTTTATACTTAAAATCTACATCTCTCAGCATGTCCCATAGGAACATCGAATCATAGAATCAACGAGGTTGGAAAAGACCTCAAAGATCATCGAGTCCAACCCTACCATGGTTACTAGACCATGGCACTAAGTGCCACATCCAGTCTCAGCTTGAAAACCTCCAGGGACGGTGAACCCACCACCTCCCCACGCAGCCCATTCCAATGACTGATTACTCTTTCGATAAAAAAAATCCCTTCCTAATATCCAAGCTAAACCTCCCCTGGCAGAGCTTGAGTATGTGCCCTCTTGTCCTACTGCTAGCTGTCTGGGAGAAGAGACCAACCTCCAACTGACTACAACCTCCTTTCAGGTAGTTGTAGAGGCCGATAAGGTCACCCCTGAACCTCTTCCATGCTAAACAACCCCAGCTCCCTCAGCCTCTCCTCGTAGCACTTGTGCTCAAGTCCCTTCACCAGCCTCATTGCTCTTCTCTGGACCCACTCCAGCACCTCAATATTCTTCCTGAACTGAGAAGCCCAGAACTGCACACAGTACTCAAGGCGTGACCCCACCAGCCCTGAGTACAGGGGCAGAATCCCCTCCCTGGTCCTGCTGACCCCACTGTTCCTGATCCAGGCCAGGATGCCACTGGCCTTCTTGGCCACCTGAGCACACTGCTGGCTCATGTTCAGCTTTCTATCTATCCAAACTCCCAGGTCCCTTTCTGCCTGGCTGCTCTCCAGCCACTCTGTCCCCAGCCTGGAGCGCTGCATGGGATTGTTATGGCCAAAGTGCAGTTGGCCTTGTTAAACATCATCTCAAACATCATAGACATTAGGGGATGAATGGTCTTACTACAATCACAGAACTCATGGAAAGCATCTCTTATTTCTCTAAGGGACTAGACCACACCAGTCAGTCCACTTCCCAAGAGCAGCTCTGACTATGACCATGGATCACTGCATTAGCAATCCCACATTGTAAGCCAGTAAAACTGAACTCAAATACCACCTGGTCTGGCTAAACATTCATATTACTCACATTTAATTTTTCACAATGTTCTAAATGCTAAATTCTTCACCAAACCACACAGACTAAAAGAGATGGAAAGCAACAGGAGATTTGTACCTCTGTGCACTCTAGTACTCTCAGGGATAAAGGCTGTCACTCAACAACTTTACTATTTTATCTTGTAACATTTTATTAATTGTCTTACTGTCAGGGATGTGTCCAAAATTTGCTTAATAAAATTTCTCACACCAGCAAAGCCATGGGATGTGCCCAGTGCACAGAAAGCATGTCACAAGCCAGACCTGTAGTCATAGTTCACATCCTTATATGCACTCTTCATCATTCGTGGTCTCCCTACATTAAAACCAAAATTTGAACACCAGCATATGCTCTGTTACATTTGGGCCACTAACAAGGTGAAGGATGTCATCAATATTGCAGCAGATCTGGCACCAGTTAAAGCAAATTTGCATAGATGAAGGAGCAACCATTAAGGCTTTATGGACTCACTTTCCTCCAGTGTCTAAGATCCTCCCTGCATGCCCTCAAGTGCTGGAGTTTGTTTTGATCTCTGATTTAGCCGTAAGATGTGTAATAGCGGGCACAACATTAACCATTGACTAAGTGCCCACAACAGCCCTGTGTGTTGTTTATTCCAGTGAGTGAATAAAATATCTTGCGTTCATGAATTGTGTCAGAATGATGCTTACTTTGGACAGAAAAATACAATTATCTTGTTCGTAAAGCAAAAACCTCTCTCTCAGCAACAAAACTCAATTCATGCTATTTCCGCAAAGAAATACTGCTACAGGAATCCCACTGCACCTTTGGAAGAACAGTACTTTCTTTCCTATTTCTCTCCTTTTTTAAGCATACATTTAGCTGATCTATTTCAGGAATGGATGGAAAAGGCTACATAGTTCAAAATGAGAAAAAACAATATTCTGTGGAAGCACATCCAATTTTATTAAAAAGCAATATCAAATTTGTATGGACACAATAGGAAAATGGAATTTGTTAAACTGGCTTCCCCGTGGATTCATAATCTTTCTTCATCATTCAGCCTGCAGGATAAAATACTCAGAATCCTCCTACAGCAAATGTTTTGGGTACTGCGTAAGCAGTGAATCCTCTGGAGACAGAGAAGGCACAGGGAGGTTAGAAAATTATATTTCTTCTGCATCTCTCAGAGAAGTGTCAAACATTATGTAGGGCACAAACTAGCACTGCAGGTTCACCACAATCATAGTTCTTCTTGTATTCTTTGAGTACTGTCAAGCCATCGAATTGGAAATTTCAAAAAGAATTTACATGCCACTGTGCCCACCTGCTAGTTCTTTGAAAACAGAGAAACTTAGAGAGAGAGGAAAAACCCACTTTGACACAGTGAACAGAACAAAGAAGCTCATTCCTCAACAGATCACCTGTGTGGCTGAGTGTCAAAGCAAAGAGATTTGCTTCATAGAAAAACAGGCAGATGAAATGATACAAGTTGTACTGAGGCAGCAAATAAGAGAACCAAAGAGGTCAACTTGAGGCAAAAGAGGACCAAGGTCATCCCAAGCATGACTAGCAACCTGTTTGGACATCAAGAAGAACATATTACTTCTTGGGCCATAGCTGCCAACACCTGCTAGAGTTTTCATCCTTGGAGCACCACCAAAGTACAGTTTGGCTAAGCAGAAGGAGAGCAGTAAAATCACTATTAGAAATTGGTGTCTTCAAAATGACCAAAAACCTCCCCTGTGAATGGGGGGGGAGAAGAACAAAGAAGGGGAAGGCAACTAAATCCACATCTGCATCTTCCCTCTAGTTTTCTAACCAATAAAAGACAGAGCTTTTAGAAGCAAGTTAATGGGAAACACATCAAATGCAATGAAAGTTTTTACATCCTTGAAATGCAGGCTACATATGGAAAGACTGAAAAGAAAGTTTTCTTGCAGTTTTTGGATTACAAGCATAGCTCTTACCACAAGCAACAAGAGCATTCACAGAGTAAAAAAGAACTGTGAAAAGACAGACGTTGTAGCTATGAATAAAAAAATGTTCAGTTTGTGTGTATTTTTTCAGGACACAAGATATCCGCTGAACTATATATCACCTCGGGACAGAGAACTATGTACATAATTCCTGCACATAGTTTAAACATATGTTTATCTAGCATATATACACACAAATTTAAAAGAAGTGAACATTCATACAGAAGGATATATTAGTGCTGCTGAGTTTTAAGAGGAAATTCATCTAGAGAGAAAGGGAGGTTTAGTTTTCAAAAATTGTTTTCTCATGCTAAATGAAAACACCTGCAGGGCAAACAAACATTCCATTATGCCCAGTATCCTTCAGGATTTCACATATAAGAGCAAATGTAAAGAATGTGCAAAAATCTGTACTATACAACTGAAAGTGCTGAATCTCAATTTAAAAATAGGTAAATACCATAAAGGCTTTGGAAAAGACATAAAAAAATGTCACTTGAGTTGATAGGGACCAGCCTAGCAGGCCATGAAAATATAGGGCTTTTTTATTTTAAAATCTATTAAAACAAATCAAACTGATAAGAATAACCTAGTTAATGCGCAAGAAGGTAAAGAAAATGAATGGTTTAATGTACAACCTGGTTGTTATAAAACCTTATTCTTATAAATTGCAGTTTGAAAAAAATACGTACAAACAGGATACAGTAAAAGCCTTACAACTCTACAGACCATTACAGGCGAGTTACAGGAGGTATACAAATACACAGATGTACACATTACCCCACACAGAGAGCATGTTAGAAGAGCAACAAAATATTACAAGTGAATCAAGATAATTTGCTGAGCTAGTAAATTTGAGAAGATTACCAAAACAACCAGCCAACAACAACAGCAAAAGGAACAGAAAAACAACCCCCCTTCAAAATATAGCATGAAACTTCTAGGAATCACTATCCAAAGACTAACTCCAGATCGCTATCAAAACGATTATCACAAGAACTACCTTGGGAAGGGAAAAACTCAATGAGGCACAAGTAAGCAGTGATTAGCAGAATCTATAAAAATTCTTTGGTCACTCCCTGTGAAATAAGTACAGGAATCAGCAAACCAGGGAATTATGTTTATCAAGCAATCTAGATTTCTGTTTCCAAGACAGTAATCATAACTTATAATTGCCATGAATGGAAGCTCTATGAAAAGGACTGAAAACTGTCTGGTGGACTGAAGAAAAAGGTGTATGAAAAAGAGCTGCAACTGGTGAGCTAGATGATGGCCTCAGAACAGAGTCTGGGTTTAGGCACAATATTAGGCACACCTCATCCCCGATGGAGAAGGCATTAAGCTGAGAGTCATTCAAAGGCAGAGGTAACAATAAAAACCACTGGGACTGCAGAGAATTACAATGCCTACTTCCCCTTCGACCCCAGTCCAATCCAACCCAACCCAACTCAACTCAATCCCTGTAGTTCTTGCCACATCCACAAACTGCAGGAGCCTTTAACAGAACTGGGAGAGACCAAGTTATTTACACAAAGTGAACTGCAACAGAGCTTATCCCTTGACACCTTAAAGCAAACATGAAATATAAAATAAGGGGAGGAACAGATTAGAGTAGTAAAAATTACTTCAGTGGCTATGATTATAGATTTAATTATACATTCTTTCACTGGAAAGAGCTTCTAAATAACAGACCAAAAAAAAAAAAAAAGATGGTGCAAACACTAGAAAGGTTTAGTCAATACTGCCATCTTTGCATTGTACCATGTAACCACTCAAATCTCTACACAACTGGAGTCTTGCTCTCTTCCCCACATATACCAGCACCCAAATCCTGGAATTTCTTCTTCTACAGCAGCTTTTTCCTCCCTTGAGTTAAAACTCAGGCCAACTGTATTAATTACTTTGTAAGGTCTCATCATCACAATATAAATTAAGTATTGTTATTGTGTTTTCACACTTATGAGCAAGATACAAACCAGCTCAAGAAGCTACACGATAAAAATTGCTACTTATGTGGTTCATACAATCCATATGCAACAAATAACCAGAACTGCTCTGAACACAGTCCTGAACCTGTGTAGATTGTTGTTCATTTTTCACTTAGACGTGTCACTCTTCTTGCTTTAATGCTCACAAGCTCAGCAGTATGGTTTGGCTTGGGGACTGACAACTTCTGCTCAAGTCTTCTCTGTCCTGGTGCCTGTAAAGTACCAACTGTCAGACCATATGAGAAAACTAATCTGAAAATCCTGGCAATGTGAACAGATTCTCCAGTCAAAACAGTAAGCCTCTCTGGATCTGCACCTAGCAACTGGCAGGGGCATAGTGAGCTGCTCGAGTGATTTTATGCGAATGGCTGAATCTGCACACTGAATCACTCATGGCACCGTTTGCAAAAGCCTCTGCTGTCTCCTTCCTTTTCCCAGGATGGAGCTGAAGAAAACTCACACAGAGCAGGAGCAAGCAGGGTTAATGTGTGTGGTGCACTCCAAGGACTGGCACACTGAATGCTTCAAGATGAATCTTTGAAGTTACTAAAGTTCAGGCTGGCACAGCACAGCTCCAGAGTTTAACTCACACCCCAACTAACTGTCCCATCTAGCACCAAGATCAACAATGACTCTCTGACTGTACAGTATTTGTTACTCACTTTTAAATTAATAGAGTGGATGGGAGGGATCTGCTGTCTTTTATTCTGAAAAGCCTAAAGAAATAGGATTAAAAGTATGTTCTGCAGCATCTCTGTGGCGTGCATACCACTCCACAGAGAATCTCATCTGCATTTTTGCAATTACTGCTCAAAGAAATAAAGAAATAACCATTTCTCACTCCACTGCAGGGCTTGGAGTTTGTGTCTGCAGAAATAAAAGCAAAAGAACCCCACCAACTAAAGTCTTGCAGAGTACTTTTATATTAGAATCTGCTGCTAAGAGCATTTGAACAAATAAACAAAGAAAACCAAAAAGAAATGTACAAAAAGAAAATCAAGAATCTGTCATTCCAGAAGACATTACAGGTTGACATCCAAGATTACAGCCACAGATTCTAAACACAGCTGTTTTGTAAGCACCTACTAGAACCAATATTACTCCTGGTTTAACTATCACCAACTGTTTAAGATGCTCCTCACAATACTTCAGATTTTTCGCTTAAAAGAACAGTGCCATGCAGTGCTACCACTACCATTTCACACGTTTTAGTATCAAATTACAAAATACATTTTTAGTCATCCACAGAATCTTTTTTTTTCTTTTTCTTTTTGAAAATAGAGATCGCATCTATCCTGCAACTACTAAAACCCTCCAAGCATTTTGGGATGTTGAAATCCACCACCCATGCTAGCAAACTGCTAGGGCATTGCCTGACA
>NW_008687509.1:0-8700 GCF_000695815.1 Acanthisitta chloris | reverse complement strand
CCAGGCATTGCCTGGCAGATAGAAGAGTCCAGGAACCATTCCCAAAAAGCAGTTCACACACAGACAGTGTTTTGGAGACAAAAACATGTGACTAGTCTCTGTGCCTGTAAACAAACGCACACACCCTTATGGTCAGAACTCCATGCATCGATTTCCATGCAATGTCACCATTAACTTGAAATTGCTTGTTTATATTTAATAAATTATTAATTTCTGCTGTAAATTCTCCTGATACTGTTTGGGTTTGGAGGATGAGAGGGTCAGGTGTTTCTTTTCATTTTGCAATCCCATTTCTTTTCTGCTTCTGTTGCGGTTACATGAAAGACCAGAAGAAGTGGGCATACAGACAGATGGCATGAAAAAGGCCTTACATAGTGTCAGAAATACCCAAAGTTATCTTTGCACCACATGCCCCTTTACAGTATGTTTGCATATTACAACATCAGGACAATAAATGGACAGAGACAAATCATGTTGTTTTGGTGAGGTTTTTTAAGTGCATTTTATTCCAAAGAAAGTTGCTATGGGGAAAATATCATTGTGATATAATACATTTGCAAAGAGCAAAATATGTCTTCAACCCAGACTGTTTGCTTCTTCCTGTGTTTTAAGTAAACTAGAGGACAATAACAAGGATTTTTAATGAAGGTGTTGATTCATTTGACATATTTTCCAAAGGAAACATTTAAAGAGAAATCATTTTGTAGCCACTTAATACTTCTGTTTCTTACTGCAAGTATCTTCAACAGCCAGATTTTCAACTCTTGCAGAAGTTATTTCTGCTTACAAACACTTCCGCTGAGAAAGAACTCAAGGTATATTGCCTATACCTTCTCATTTCTGGCTGTTAGCAACCTTGAGAAATTTTATATGCATTACCTAACCTTTTCCTCTCACTGATACTTTTCTTCTCAATGTAACAGGACTGGATCATCAACGTTTGTTCTTCAGCAACTCATATGAACACAAACTATGAAGAGGACGATTGCCATTCACGCTTGGCCTACTAATGCCACAATTAACCGTGAGCTGGAGAACAGCATCTATCTTGACAGCACACTGTGGTGGTGAGAGCTGATTATCAATACACCTCCACTGAAAGCATCTTAAACCGTGAAAAGAGGAAAACAGGAACACTCTTAGGAACAGAATGCCTGCAGCTCAAAAGGATAAAATCAACTGACAGTGAAGGAGTGAAGAATGAAAGGCCTGTTGTTATTATTGTTATTGTTATTTCAAGACAGAAAGAAAAATATTTAGGATTAATTTATTTGCTGCTGAATTATTACAATTGCATTTTCACTAGAAGACAATGAATTAAAACAGAGTGAGAGGAAGGTAATCCAATAGGAACAAAAATGTGATTTGTAAGGTCCAGAAAAGGTCTCCAAGAAAGCAAGGCTAGGGAGAAAAATAAGGCTGTATTTAAGCAATCAGAAATGAAGGAATAGACAAGAAGCCTTAGCTGAAGGAAGAACTATGAGGAGATATATTCCATAAGCAGCAGGGAAAGACACAGCCAAAGTCATCTGCTGACAGCTTGACTTTAACAAGCAAAGGAGAAAAGGATTATGTGGACATTATGAACCTTGCCAACAGGTTGATGTTATCCACGCCAGGGAATGGAGAATGAGTGTAAAACCATAGAGAGAATAACAAGAAGATGAAGACAGTCATTTCAGTATGTTTGATTTAATAAGTCAAAATATCCAGAAGAACAGAGACCGGTGCTACAGAAAACGAGCATTTTATCACAGAGAATTACTCTTCGGTCCTCTCAATCCACCTGCTTTTTTTGAGGAGCAAGAGAAAAATCAGCTGCCATTTCTCTCATTCTTTAACCTAGGTGTTTAAGCCTTGAGTTTTTGATATAATGTCTGTTCCAGGGGACCAGCAACAACCACACACTCTCTTTTGCCTTCCCATAGAAAAGGCACTAATATCTCCTTTTGTTACAGGTAACTTCAGGAGCACTGATACACACTGTTAAATAATTTCTAACATTTACAGAAAATTCAGTCTAGGCAAACATAATCAAAAATTGAAAATTATTCATTTTGGCAAATTAATTCTGCTGAATGATCGCTTCTCAGCTGCCTCCTATATTAGACCTGTATCAGTGCACTGAGGCTGCTTATAAAGACAGGGCGTCTCAAGATGCAAGAAGACTAGGCTTCATGAGGTGCCAAAAGCCCTCTCAAGACAGAAGAATGCATTTAGCAAAAAGCACCCTGTATCTCGCAGGACCCACTTTTCTACCTTACAGGCTCAAAACAATGATTTGCAGTTTGGAGATATAAGCCGTGCTGCATTGTGCTATTGATTTTCCAGATGCCTTTTATTATTACTACAGCTCCACCCACACTGTTCAGCTAGTATCCAAACACGCATCACAATAAAGAATGTAAAATTTTTTATGCAAAGCTGTAAGAAAAATAAACGGAGGGTAAAAGTGAAAAGATTATACTTACGTTTTAAACAAGCCACTTGTTTTAACTTAATTCCTTTTAACTAGATAACTCTAAGGATACCTACTTTCTTCCTCCACACAGTAGCACCAGGCCTTACCAATATATTAAATTACTTAGCATCTACACTATTTGTATTTACAGAAATACACATTCATCTTCAACCATGGATTGGGCAAGTCCTTAAGCATACAACTAAGTTTCCCTGCCTTTATTTACTAGCAATCAAAACATGAATGCCAACAACAATACACAGGAAATAATCAAATTGAAAGGCAAGATCAGGGTCTCTGAAACAGAGAATTTTCAGATTTTGTTCAGACAACATGAGAGTGTGGAAACAAATGGATTCAACACCATTAATAAGCTTTAGCCAACACTAAAGCAGTTCAGCTGCAGTTTAGTATACATTGGATAAAATCCTGCATAAACCAACTTTGTAAGTATTTTCATTTAAAAATAACAAGAAAGAACAGCAGAGTTTGTGAACTGGTAACAGTATGGCAGTATTATACATAGGTATGTGCCTTTCCTTTACCAGAGACAGAGAAATCAATGGTAAGCAAATACTGAGCTTCAGAAACACTTACCAAAATCCATCAAGACAATTAATTTCTTAATTTGTAATGAGAACTCCCAACACCCTAGTGACAATCTAGTAGCACTTTCTATTTCTTGTTTCCTTTTCAGCCCTGGAAGGAGCTAAGACCACATTTGTAAGTGCTATTAATAAAAATTAAAACAAAAATAAAAATAAAGAAAGAAAAAAAACCAAACAAAACCGAACCCCACAACCAACCAAAACCCACTTTACAGCAAATTTAATCAAACACAAGCAATTACAATAGAAATAGCTTTAACCCACAGGCTTAGCTTAATTAGAATCTTCTCATCTGCAACTCTCGCCAAGAGTAGCCATTGTAACCGTACAACTAGAGGCTCAGGCATGACGTCAGGAATGCAAGCCCTAGCATGCAGTTTCTAAAATGTGTCAACAGAATATGGCAAAGAACTCATCCTAACTTGCATCCCCTTCCTTATCTCATCTTACTATTTTGAACCGTTATAGTATCAATCCAGCAGCTCAAGGCACTTGCTGGTTACGGTTCTGACATCGCTTAAAGGATAAATATAAATTCACTAAATCTCCTGCCTGCTGTCTACATAATCCCTTAGCCTCTCCCTTTCTGCAGCCATGGTTCTCTGCCTTCTCATCCCTGTCCTCTGTTCTTTTCATTCTCACACTGCCTTCCCTTTCCCACTCGATTTTTCAAAGCATCAACATTCTGCATACCTTCAGAGCAAGACTTGTCGTCACTACTCTTTTACTTCATAGCCTGTTGTTTCGGTTTTTACATTTTTTTTAGGGATGGGAATTTTAAATAGAGTTTCTGGTTAGAAGATTTCTATTAAATTAAGGATCTGTCTGCAAGACACAGACCAAGCAGAAAATATTAAGCAAGAAGGCAACTTTCCAGTCATCATTGTGCTACAAAAAGATCTAGACAGAACAGTGATTGTCACATTTAAAAGGAACTAAGAAAAAAAATGTCAAGCATGCAAATTATAACCCAAACTCAGGCAGCAGTATTCAAACTGCATAGAAACTGCTCCCAAATGAAGATTAAAAAGGCACAAGGCCATTTCATACTATTGAACCATCAGTGGCAGAAAGAAATAAGTCTTCTCAGATTTTGTCACCTTCATTTTATCTTATGCAAAAAAGTAGGTCTAAAACCAGACCATGAGTAAATTGAAGCTTTGCTCTGCTTATTTTCTTCCTGATTTCTAAACCAATTTTTAAAAACTGTACCTCTTCCTTGCTCAAAAAGCTGGATGCACATAGAAATTCAAGTTTGTTCCTTTAAACAACAATCAAATAACCATTTAGATACAATTTTTCAAAAATTTTAAAATTATTACTGTAGCAAATTTATATTTTCTGAATTATTAATACAGATTTTTGTTTGAGTAATCTCCTACAAAGCAAAACCTGTGTCAATAAAGGCCCTCTACTACACAATTTCAGACATGGGCTGAGGCACAAGAAGATCAAGTCATGCAGTACTTCCACAAATAAACACACAGACAGCGAAGTTCTCTACCACTGTCAATAACAAGCTCCAACTGAAAGAAGAGCCTCATTCATACCAACCTCACCTCCAGTTTTACACAGCAGGACCCAAGTAGCTCAAGGAGTTAAGTAAAACTTTTATTAAGGAATGAGTGAGGGGCTTGGGGTTAAACCAAGACGTGGTTTAGACTATTGCTACTAAAAGATTAAATAGGTGCATTAAGTTATTTCTTGAAGCCTGTGAAAACAGAAGTGAAGTGCCCATTATGTCAATGACTCAGGAATATGTCATTAATACTGCGAGAAAGGAGGTCTTCCTGCTGCTCCAGACACATTTCCAGTAGTTCTGGAGACCTACTTCACCCACTGCCCTGTTTCAAGCCTTGGTTCTGTGCTTTATCAGGCAGGCTGCAAAAGCAGGTCACCTCTTTCTCCCGCAAATGGAAACAGACAGCGGCCACTGGCCCTTCAGGCTGTTTTTCATAACCTCTCAATTTTAGCTGTGCCACTGCAGCTTCACCCTATTGCTGCTGTAAGACTGATAAACAGGTACCAGAGAGCCTTCACAAACAAAAAACATGGGAAAATAAACATCATCAGAAGAATTAGTTAAGCATCCCTTGGGCCCCAGCTCTTTCTTGTGTCTGTCACCACTTCAACTAATGTGCAGTCACAAAGTCCCTCCGGTGAGGAGGACAATGTACTGAATCTTGACCTTTGAGCTGCAAACCTAGCCTTGAGCAACTTGGTGACCTACATGGCAGCTGCACAATTCGATAACTAGCTGGCTGGAGTCTGCAAATGCATGATTCATTTCTGATTCTCCCCACACCACCCCACATGCTGTCACTGAACTGTTCGCTCAAAAATGTAATTTCCAAGAGCAGGCTTTACTAGACTGCTGGCTTGATGAAACACTGCTTTGAAAGACCTTTAGTAGTAAAGAGAAAAATGTGTTTTCTTTTCCTACCTATACACCAAAGTTTACACAAGGAAGAAGAAATACACACATAAATATATGCAGCATCTAAATACATCTGCTCATGATTACTTTTCCTAATACTACCTTCCCAAATTTTAGCTGAGCAACACACAATTCTGGTTGCATATTTTGCAGGGCGAAAGACCTACAGTGCACCTGAAAACTAGTATACATCTCTGCACTGAAGTGGCACTGGAATCCTCTAATACTAGCCCATGTATGCAAGTCAACTTCTGGGAAGATATACTTGAAAAAGCAGGAATTTGTAAAACTTAGCAGGCTAAACTACAGCAAATCACCAGCTGCAGACTAGCTGTATATCTCTCCTCCTTCTCCCCTAAAAATGCACAACTAGAATTTCAGTTGTCACAGTTTCTTACTGCATCCTGTGTCCCTAAGAGACTCTGTTGGCATTTCTCAGCGTTGTAGAATTAGGCTTTCTTATCCTCTTAATGACCAAAACACAGCTGTCCAACATGTTCCAGCTGGCACAACCCTGACATCTCTGCTGTTAACCCAGCAGCACATCATCTGGGCTATTTTGTCCCGCTGAATATGCATCAACATGCATATATAGAACTAACTTGCAAGTGGGGGGGGTTTTCAGTAAAAAAAATAAAATACAGTATCACTAAAGCTCCTTGCAAGTTTTGTTCACACTATGAAGTTCAAATACAGGTCTGATAGAGAGACTAAAGACAAAAAGCTGAGTGGTTTGGGATTTGTTAGTCTAGTGTCTAAAAGCTATGCACAAACAGGAGGATAAATAAATTATATAGCTAGTTTACATCTCTTCCATAGATGCAGTGATAGGTGAGGGGTCACTACCTTATAAACAGGACTAAGCAGGTCAAAGTGTGTGGCAGGGGAAATAGTGACATTGAAGTCAGAATTATGAAATATTATTAACTGCATGTTTCTGTTGAAGTGACCAAGAACAAAGTAGCTCCCCATACTAGATGCTGCATTTACATATTTAGAACTTCAGTACCTAAAAGTCCCATGAGGGGTGGGGGGAAAAACTACAGGAGCCATTCCCAGCTTTCAAATATTTTTGCCGGTGTGCAGACTCAGGACAAGTTCTAAACAAGATCATAACGGAATTCAATTTTCAAAATTTCCCCTAGAACTGTAATAGTTAAAACATTTTCAACTGTGACTTTTCTCTTGCATACATTACATGTGGAATAAGCCATAACAATACAATATGATACAACTGGTTCTGAGCTCATTACCTCACCTTGCACAACATAAGAAACCTAAAGTCATAACCCTTTTTTTCTACCCTGTGGGCACTGAACGGCACAGTCTTAGCACATGTAAATCTGTTGAGTGACACAGACCTAAAGAGCCGTAATGACACCATCCCAGATTCTGACTTTAATTCATGATTGTTTAAAAAGACTAACTTTTCAAGATGCCAAGCAGGTTATGCAAAGCTTGCATTAAGCTTCAAGAAAGACTCTGAAGGCCATGCTGCTTCTTACCCATTAAAGCTATAATCTCATAACCACGCTATTAATTAAGAAGAGCACTAGGATCATACAGGAACAAGACGTTTTCAGTAATTTCCTGTTACTTCCAGGCTACATACTGTTTGAGAGAAACTAGTACACAGCTACAGACTGGACATGCAAAGCTTGCATTAAGCTTCAAGAAAGACTCTGAAGGCCATGCTGCTTCTTACCCATTAAAGCTATAATCTCATAACCACGCTATTAATTAAGAAGAGCACTAGGATCATACAGGAACAAGACGTTTTCAGTAATTTCCTGTTACTTCCAGGCTACATACTGTTTGAGAGAAACTAGTACACAGCTACAGACTGGACATGGCTGGGCTGGACAGCAGCCCCGGGCCTGCTGGTGGGCAGCAGCTCAGTGTGAGTCAGCAGTGTGCCTTGGCAGCCAGGAGGGCAAACCCCATCCTGGGGTGTATCAGACACAGCATCACCAGCAGGCCAAAACAGGGGATCATCCTGCTGTGTCCAGCAGAGGTGCAGCCTCACCCTGGTTACTGTGTGCTTTGCTGGACCATACATTTCAAGGACATAAAGGTCCTTGAATGGTCCAGAGGAGGGCAACAACACTGGTGCAAGGGCTGGAAAGCATGGCCTGTGAGGAGCAGCTAAAAACTTTGGGTTTGACAAGTTTGTAGAGGAAGTTGAGGGGTGACCTCATTGCTCTGTACAGCTTCCTGAGGGGGGATGTGGGGAGGAAGGTGCTGATCTCTTCTCCCTGGTATTCAGCAACAGGACATGTGGCAGTGGTTCAGAGCTACATCAGTGGAGGTTTGGATTGGACATTAGGAAGTATTTCTTTACCAAGAGCATGGTCAAACACCAGAACAAGCTCCAAAGTCAATGCCCCAAGCCTGCCAGTACCTTAAAAAGAGACATCTGATCAATGCCCTTGGTAACAGACTTTAACTTTTGGTCAGGAGCCATGAGGCTGTTGGAGTAGGTGATCATAATATGTCCCTTCTAACTGGAGCTATCCTACTTTCTTCTAGTATTAAGTAATAGCTCCACTGGAAGTAACAAAAACCATAATTTGGTCCAAGTAAAATGTAGCTTGTATCTCATGGCACCAGATTTTCTTCAGCCATAACGGTCTTTGTAGATGACCACCAACTCGATTTAAAGCTGTGCATGTTTTATACTACCAAAGAGACAGGAAGACCAATTGTGAATGACAAACAACTTCCTAAAAGAGCACTCACACCTTCAGATCTGGATGCCAAGTTCATCTCTCTGAGTCGATGAATAGCACAGAAATTTCAGAGGGTAACTTGACGTTAACACAGTTTAAGAATCTTTAAGTCTTCCACAATGCTCCCAAGCTATGGTTCTTATCAGGACACCTGAAACATCCCTGCTTTCACAGGCTACAAACATTGCTCATCCAAGAAAAATTCACAGACTCCTCACTCTCTGCATTCTTATAATTATTACTTTAAGAAACAAAAAAGGAGCTAAGTAATTAGCAAAGAGGGACTACCGCGAAGTCGCGTTTTTCCCAACCGCACAAATACCATCACTGAGAATCCCTCCGTAAGTTTTAAACGAAGAGTGGGCAGCGCTTCATTTGGAACTCCGAACACTATCTCGGCAACGGCGGTTCCCGACACCGCAAGCCGCGGGCCTCGCTCCAAGAAGAGCTTCCCGGCACCGGGGA
>NW_008687508.1:0-16748 GCF_000695815.1 Acanthisitta chloris | reverse complement strand
TGGCCGGATCCATCTCTGCATCGCCTGCCGCAACGTGCAGAAGAGTGAAACCACGCGGGACCTCCTCCTGGCCACCCACCCTGCCGCCCAGGTCTCCACCGTGGAGGTGGACCTGGGTAACCTGGCTTCCGTCCTGCGTGTTGCCCGCGAGCTCCGCTGCAGGTATGGGGTCTCTGTCCTCCACCCCGCCTGGACACCCCCTGTCCTCACTCTGACCCTCACCCCTGTGCTCTTCTCTGTGCAGGTTTCAGCGCCTGGACTTTGTCTACCTCAATGCTGGGATCATGCCCAACCCACACGTGAACTTAACGGCACTCTGGCATGGTCTCCTCAGCGGGTAAGAGATACTGTGGGACTCCCAGTCCGCAGCTTCCAGGCAGTATGGAGTGCTAGCAGCATCACTGTGGCTAAGATGTGCCCTTGGGTCCAGTGCTGAAGACCCTGTCTCCCTTTCCCAGTGTGAGAGAGAACATCCCTGTGGGATGTGTGGTCTTGTGTGGGGTGTGTTTGACAGCTGAGTGGAAGGCTGGGGTGATCCAAGGCACCCAATGCCACTTTGACCCTAGGTGTGAGACCTGCTGCGTGCAGGGAGAGGGCAAGAGTTCACCCAAAGCCTGTGGCTCCTGTCACTGCGGGAGAAATACTGCTGTATTGCTGGGGAGGTGGAGTTTGCTTATACTGTGTCTCTTTACTGTTGTTTTGATCCCACTGCAGGCTTTTGTAGTTGTTCATAGCTGTGGATCACAGTATTTTGTGGAGCTAATGATGTTGGTATGAGCATCATTATTTTGTAAGTGACACAGGGAAGCTGAGCTGGGGAGCTCAGTGACTTGTGTTATGTCTAATAAAGCTGTTGAGGTATTTAGCACTGATGCCAGACTGCTTTCCTTACCTGCATTATACATGGCCCTAGGGTTTAGTTCCATGCTGAAGCTTTATGATTTTTTTTTTAAACTGAGCATGCAATGAAGGAGCAAGACTTTTTTTCTTAATGATACTTTGTGGTGGTGAAGTGAAGGAAGGGGCAAGTCTTCTCTGGTCTAGTCAGTATTGAGACACACAAATAAAGTGGCTGGGATACTCTGTAAACTTTTTCCACCTATTTTTTTCATGGGCTGGTAGAGTCCTTGATGGTGAAATTTGAGTCTGTATGGAGACTGAAGTGGAGAATACTTCTGAAGGGCAGAAGTGGGGGAGTGGTAGATGCCTCCTTGTTAACTCCTGTCCTTGGCTTCCAGGAGGCTGCTTCACATGCTGACCACTGCAGAAGGCATAATGACCCAGACAGACAGGCTGAATGGTGATGGACTTCAGGAGGTGTTTGCTACCAACCTCTTCGGACACTTCATCCTGGTAAGGCTGTGTATGAAGATTGAGTCCTTGGTGTTTGGTGTGGGTAGGAATGGGTCCAGGCAGTACTGCTGAATCAGTTTTCACACGTTCAGACACTGATGCAGGTTGCAGCCTGGCAGATAAAGATTGGCAGTAGTTTTCACACGTTCAGACACTGATGCACGTTGCAGCCTGGCAGATAGAGATTGGCAGAGCCTTGAGATTTGTTTAAATAGCAATAAATGGTGACTGTTGTTGCAAGGGTTAGTATAATCTTGAGGTTGCTCTAGTTATAGAAGCAATGGATAGACACAAATCCTATGTAGTTCTCTGTCCAAAGTGAACACCAAGGCTTGGCTGTGTTTAATTCTGAGGTGCTCAACTGTGCAAGAGAATGACAGCTGCTTGTAAATGTTCCTGATGGACCTCAGGCTGAAGTTACACCTGAGCAGTGTCTGCTTCTGGCTAGCCTAGGGAAGGCTGGCTGGGAAAGCTGAGCTAAGCTTGCAGCTTTCAGGAACTGTAAAGCTATACTCTGTACAGTTATGGCTGTGTTAAATATGTTAACAATTCTTTTTCAGGTTCGTCAACTTCAGTCTCTGCTCTGTGGTAATGAGAAGCCCTCACGACTCATCTGGACCTCCTCCAGCAATGCCAGGGAATCTGCCTTCAGTCTCTCTGACTATCAGCATGCCAAGGGACAGGAATCATACAGTTCTTCCAAATATGCTACTGACCTGACAAGTGTGGTTCTGAACAGGAAATTTAATGAGCAGGTGATGGTGTTTGTCTTTCTGAGGAAATCTAATGAGCTGCTACTGTTTGTAATTATCATTACATTGTTGTTACCCAGTTGCATTTATTCCCTCATAGCAATCTCTGGTACATTCCTTAATGCACGTGTAACAACTAAACACGGCTGAGGTTGAACTGGTGGTGTGTGCGGTGGAGAATCTGCCAGAGAGATTGCTCCTGGGTTCTTGCCAGAAAAACTTCTGAAAGCAGGAGATTATAAGAGCAGCCCCTGCCTTGCAAGCTCTAACTGTCTCTTTAGACCAAATAATTGGTCATAAAGAGCAAAGAGACTCTGCTTTTTCAGGTGTACCTACCTGTCAGAACAGGGCTGCTCTGGCATTGTTGCCTGCAAGCACTTGAGGTGCAGGCTCTGCTAGTGTTTCCATGCTGCTATTCAGGTTTGTCACACTAAGATGTATAAGCATCCTGCCTTCCCTCTTATGGGGGATTGCTGGGTTTTGTTAGCAAGATGCAGCCCTAGTCCAGTGGTGGTAGTTGCACTCTTCTGAAATACTTCAGGGGGAAAATGGCTTTGTCATAGAAGGCTGAACTCCTGTCTGTTAAAGGTGAGGTAGCCTTTGGTCTGGGTGGTCTGTAATTTGTGGGATGACTCCTGTGGCTGCTGAGCTTCTTGGAGACTACACCATGAGATGATGTGTTGGGAGGCTGTGTCTGCTGTCTCATGGGCTTGTAATGGCATGGATTTAACAAGAAATATCCCACATGAACCTCTTAAAAATCACTACATTTCATAGCTCTCTGCCTCTCATAACTTTAAAGAGGAGAGTATCTACTATTAGCTAGTCTATACTCACCCTGACTTTCTTGATGAGGAGTACTGGGAGGGAAGGAGTATGATCCATTCTTTAACTGTTAAATTGCACACTGACTTGATTTCTTTTCCACAGGGTCTATATTCCAGTGTTGTTTGTCCTGGTCTTGTTATGTCTAACATGACCTACAGAATTTTGCCAGTTTTTCTGTGGAAGCTGCTAATGCCCATCATGTGGTTGGTGAGTAGCTCTCCTGGCTGGTTTTGAGCTGAGGTAGCCCTGTTGTGATGCGCTTCTCTGCAAATGATGTACAGCACACTTCTGGCTCCTTGCTGCCTGTGCTGCTATACAGCTTTTCCTTCTGTTGGGCTGGGCAGGCTGGCCTCCCTGCAAACCTTCCATTTTGCATCTTGGGGCCCTGATTTCCAGGCTGAGTTTGGAGCTTTGGTGCTGGACAGCACTGTGCATAGAGCCAGGGTTCAGTCCTTCAGCCACAGCAGCGTTTGTCAAGGCTCCTCCTGGAAAGTTTGCCAGCCTGCTTGGGCTTGTGAAACACCATTATTTTGGTGTCAGCAGAGCTCAGGACAAAACTTGGCCCCTGTGCTTTGAAATGCAGTTTGTTTCTAGAACAGACTGTTTTTCAGTGTTCTTTCCATCCCTGTAGAAGGCAGTGTTTCCTGCTTTTTTTCATTCCATCCCTCTGGAAAGCAAAATATCCTGCTCTGTCTTGCCTCTTCCCCTGCTTCCCCCAAACCTTCCCTGCTTTTCTTCCTCTGGGCTTCAACTTCTCAGGTTCACTGCAGTTCTGTCCGTGAAGGCTACTTGCTCTGAGCCTTGATGCTCTGACTTCAAGACTGGCCTTTCTACTTAAGCTGCCCTAGTTGCAGCAGCTGATCCTGATGGATCATGTTTCTCCTGGCAACAGAGAGGCAATACCTTCTCAGTTGTCCTCAACACTGGCAGTATTGCAGATCCTCTCTGCCTTCTGCCATTCATGACCTTGAGACCATTCAAAAAGAGGCACCTGCAAGGCATGTGTGGCCAGTTGCCTCCTGCCTCGGGGTGAGCTCTGTGTGAGAGCATGGAGTGATGCTTGCTGACCTGCTGGGTGGCTCCATAGAACTTGTGCTGATAAAGTGATGCTTTAATCAGTGTGCAGTGTTACCTGTAGTCAACTTGGAGAAGCATTTCTACCTCTGGCAGATTATCTGAAGTGTCTGGGCTGCTCAGGGCTTGCCAGAGAAACCTTGGACCACAATACACATTCTGTCATGTGCTTCTTTTCCCCTCAGATCCGATTTTTCGCCAAGACTTACACTCTGACTCCGTATAATGGGGCACAAGCTCATGTAAGTAGTTCACAACTTGACTCTGGGTAGCTCTTGCAGAGTCTGCTGACTTGAGCAAAGAGTCTCAGTAAGATGGGTGGATAGGTGCTGTATTTGACCCCCATACAGTAGTGAGTACTGGGGCTGAGACCAGGCACGATCTGCCAACGGATGCTTTATGACCTTCATCCAGAACCCATAAACCAAATTATTTTTGAAAAACACTATTCCCTCCGTCTTGATCAGGGAGAATGACATGCAGGCATGGGGAGTAGAGGTGGGTGATGCAGGGCACAGTGTGTCTCAAGCACAGTACAAATAAGTTTAGCCATACTAAACTGCTTTAGCATAAATATGGGTTACTGTTGGCTCAGGTATGTCACAACTGAATGGAGCCAGCTTAGAACTTAGCTAAATATCATGTCTGCTTGGTGTGGGCACCTGTGATGTCTCCTGTGCCCTCTGGCAGTCAGGTCCTTGCCTGCTGGCTTGGTTGCGACAGTATGTGCTTGACTTGTACACCTTTGTGTTGTTCTTCCTAGGTATGGCTGTTCAAACAGAAGCCAGAGTACTTGGATTCACTTGTCAAATACCATAGCTGTACTTCTGGACTGGGGAAATGCTATGTGGAGCCTAGAAAGGTAAGTGAGGAGGGAGCCTCCTGCTGCAGGGAGCTTGGCTAGGAGTCTGCCATCTGCCTTGCATGGAAGGGTTGGTGCCAAGGGTGTCTTGTGGCTGGACTGGAAGCAAGATGCATGCTGAGTGCTGAGCTGCAGGGTGGGATGTGGGGTTCTCTGTGAGGTTTCTTAGAGTAACTCCTGGCTTAGGCCAGTCTGGGTTAGCCTAAGTGTCTGGAAGACAGTGAAATCATGGTTAGAACAGGTTAAGTGTATAGTAATGCTTCCCTGAAATGTTTTCTGGCTTGTGCCAGAATGTGACTGATGTCTTTAGTTGCCTCTCTGTGAATATAGAAGCTCTGGAGATGCACCTTACCTATCCCCAGAACTACCCTTGGCATTTATGCAGGCTGCCACCAAGGTGATAATCACAGTGATGTTCTTATTGTCTTCCAGATGGATGTGGATGAAGAAACTGCAGAGAAATTTTACCAAAAGCTGTTGGAACTGGAGGAGCAAACTCTAGAGAAATACAGTGATCTCTTAGATTAAGCAAAGCCAGTCTCAGTGGGGTAAGAGATTTGTATTGGTAACATGGGCCTTCTTCACTCTGGTGCTATTTGTGTTGCCTGCTGTTCTGCAGGCACATGGCTTCAGACTCAATCTTCCTTCTCGACAGAAGGTGAACAGTTCCTGAAAATGGAAATGTGAAAACTGAAGAGAAATACTTAGACTTTGTGGTATGGGATATTTATTTTTTTTGCATAAGACTGGAGACCTAGAGTATGTGGAGTCTGTCTTAACACAGTTGCAAAACAGTGTCTTGCAAAAGCATGACTGAAGTGTGCACGGTTCAGAAACAGCCTCAAAGACCTGTGGTTTAAATCTGGCAGTAAAGACAGCAGTCTGGGGTGCTGCCCTGTGTCTTGGCTCTGCTGGTGTCTGTAGGTGGCTCAAACACACATTACCTGTGGCTGATCCTGAAGTACTTGAAGGCTCACCTTCAGAAGAGCTGCTCCTACACCTGTTCACCAAAGCTGGGGCTGACTTTACAGACCTGCTTAACAAGATTGAACCTTACTGGCAATCAGGCTCTCTGCACAACATCTGAAACCAAGCTCCTGAAGAGCTGGCCTGAGAAGCACACCTGCCTCAGCTGTGAGGACAGATGCCTTGCTGTCTCCTGGCTGTGGGGCCATAAAGGTTTTAACCATGACTGGCTGGAAAGGCTGAAGCTGATGATGTTAATCTGGACTCTGGGCTTCTCTGCTCTGTTTATAGCAAGATGGAGAGGTTACTATATAGTTTTATCTATTTAATTCCCTTTTTATATAAATCTACTGTAACAACCATTCTTCTTGTCTATCTGGGGACCTTCAGGAAGTACCTGGCACCAAGTACTTTCCAAGTGCTGTGATGAATAAATGACTGGAACTGACTTGTCCTTGCTTCAGTGGTGTTTTTACTCCATTATCCTTCTGCTTTTGACTGGGAGGGCTGGAAGGGAAGCTGATTTGTTGCCTTGCACTACTATAAGCCTCTGTATACCTGGCAGTGTCTCTTCTGCCACAGGAGAGCTGTTAACCACTTTTTTTGCTTCCCTCCCTCATTCCTTTTAGTTAATGAAAGACATGAGTGACTTCTGAAGATTTCAGTGTGGTTTTGTGTGTTCAGCACCTATGAGATGTCTATTTCCCAGCCTTAGGCCCTTGGGAGATGTCTGTGGTGCTTGCTCACCCTGATGAGTCACATAATCACTTATTGAAAGCTCCCTGATAAGGGGACCCAGGCACTTCACTGGGCCTGGACAGGGTGGCTGTGCTGGTCAACCCTGTACCACCTGGCTGAGGTGGAGGCTCCCTGAACTCGAGGCTGCATGCCCAGGCTGGTGCATCCTGCTGGGGACTGGGGTGCCCACAAAGAGGGGTGGCTCAAGGGTCTGTGTAGGAAACTTGCACAGAGCTGGCAGCCAGGAGAATCCAGGCTCTGCAGAGGCTCTTCATGAAGTTGGCTTGCAGGGATACAGATTTAAAGAATCTTGCTCTTACTCTTTTTCCTTCTTCCCAGCCTCCCTTGGCTTTAAGCATCTCTGCAAAGCAGAGGAGTAGTGCTAGTAGAGTGGTATCAGCAGTAGAAATAGCTCAGTTTCAAGTTTGGGCTGAGCAACACCTCTAAGCTCCTTATATGAATACCTGAGCTACCAGCACAGCATGGATAGGAATGCACTCTGTTTTAACCTGACATTAGAACTGAATGAGGAGCTGGCCATTGTGGAGTGTTTCCCTTGGCTGTGGCTGTAGCTGTTTGGAGTTGTGAAGCAGATTGGGGTGTGCCTATGTGGCTGTTAATTTAAGTATAATAAAACCTGCCCCAGCACCAGATCTGGGTGCTGTGGCTTTGTTCAGCTGTGTCCCAAAACACCCTTGAGGTAGTGTGCCCTGTTTCTCATGCTGTTTCTTCTCTACAGGGAAGGAGTCAGTGGCTAGCTGTCTCTTCAGTTTGGTGGGCTTGATCTCCACAGCATCCTACAGCAGGACTTGGCTACTTGTTCTGGAGAATAATGAAACGTGTTGTCTTGATTGGTTTTAGATAAGCATCTTGAACTTGCTGTGCTTCTGCCCTGGGCTGTAGTAGGTACCATTCACCCCCTCCACCTTTAGGATTCCCCACCTACGCAAAATCCAAAGACACTTGGTCATTCCTTATCCCTGCCTCGTTCTCTGTCTGAGCTGATAGATGAAATAGCAAGTGTTACTCAAAACAGTCTGACACAATGCTTCATGAGCTGTGTGCAAGTAGCTGGGAGATGGGAGGGTCAGGACCAGGCCAACCTGGTCACATGTATTGCCCTTTGCCAACTGTGTGTGGGCACTGCAGCTATGGCAGTCCAAGAATTTGAGTGCAGTAAGGTCCAGAAGTGCAAGAAGAGGTAGCTTTGAATAAATTAGCATAGTTAGGAGAAATAAATGCATTCTGATCCATGAGGTTTGGTGGTTTTGTTGTGGATTTCTTCCTCCTAAAGCCTGGAACAAAGGGGTAAATTTCTAGGATGGGTAGAAGTTGATGACCTCTGATAGGTAGGACCTTTGAGGTTTTGTCTCAAGTGTGTGCCTGTAGGATAAGGTTGGGCATTTATCAGGAAGAGTAGTGCCTGATGGGATGGGACAAGTGCTTTTTGCTGCTGGAGCATGCAGAGGCTGATGAAGGGAGAGGATATATATCACCACCAGTCTTTATCCATGACATTGGTGCCAAGTAAAGCTATGAATGTGTTTCTGGGTTCACTTTAAAAGCTCTCTGTAGCTCGCTCTTGAGGACTTGTGGTACAGGATTAGAGAAGATGTGTGTTTTGGTCCTACTGTGTCTGAGCTCAGCTTGCTGCATGGTTGAGTCTCACCCTAATTGCTGTGATGGCATCTGGTGCACTGTGATGTGTGTTGCATCCTGGGAGATGGCAAGTGTAGGATTCAGGGTTTGTAGGGGATCTGCCACAACATGTGGTTGTGGTTGGTGTGGGTGCAAAGTGGCCACTGGAAACCTCAGACTCCTCTTCCTGTTCAGTGTTACATAACAAAGGAGACAAAAGGTGCTAAAGCACAAAGTGAACCCTGGAGAAATGGGACAAGCTGGAAAGATGGGATAAAGCTTGTGGTTTCTTATGAGTTTGGTGCTGCATGGAGCTGGAGTGCACAATAAGCTTGGGGGTGAGGCAGGGTGGTGAGAAATGCCAGGTGGGAGAGGGGAAGAGCTGGCAGTGGCTGCTGTGAGTCAGTGCTAAGACAGGAGCTTGCTGTTTGTGATCCTTGGCTATGGAGCTTTCCAGAGATGCTCTAGGGCAGGTCTTGAGCATGAAATCATGGTGTGGTTGCTCTATGATAATCTGCACAAACAGCTGTGTGATCTGATGTCTAATCACTATGCCTCATCCTGAGATACTGGTTTCTTCTCTTTGTGGGCAGACACGTTGCCTTGCTCCAAACACAGCCTGAGTCCTCCACTGCTTTTCAGCTCAACCAGCTTTCAGCTATGTAGGACATGGATAACAGGAGTGTGGGTGGAAATGGCCCTGGCCAAGGGAGGAGAAAGCTTGAGACTGGTGTGTGAGGGCTGAAATCCTGTGGCTAGGTGACCTTTGCCTCTCCTGGAAGGGAGGGCAATGGGATTGAAGGGAACAACAAGGATCAGCATGTGTCCCTGTAAACAGGTGGATGTAATACAGCTGGTTTGTTTGGAAACATCCAGGGTTAACCTTTGAATGCCAACTTTGATGTCGAAAGCGCTTGGAGGAGAGCTGCCTGGAGCAGGGAGAACAGAGACATAGCTCTGAAGAGCTGAGTGAGACACAGGGAGCAGAAAACCCTCTGGGAAGGTTGCAGCAGCATGACATGTCTGCCTGGCAGGGAAGAGCCAAGAGGGACTTGGACCTGGGTGGGGTTTTTCTGAGAATGGGTTTATTGTAGAGACCTGGGAAGTTTTTGGCTGGGAGGAAGAGCTTGCACCTCCAGCCAGCCCTCCTCCAAGCAGGTGGCCTGATGGCAGGCCCAGGCAGCTCAAGGATATGTCCAGGGGAGTTCTGAAGTCTTCATGATGAACACCCCACAGCCCCCCAAGGCCCTGTTCTGGGGCTGCTCCCACACACTGCCCCACTTTGCAACTTTCCAGGGGAGAGTAAGGCTGAACTGCTTGAAGGTCAGAGGCTTGGGGCAGATATATGCCACACGGGCAAGGAAATATGAAAGCCCAAAAAGGGCCAAGTCAGTGTTGGTTTGCAAATCAGGGAGCTGTGCCCAAAGGAGAAATCTCAA
Source organism: Acanthisitta chloris (assembly GCF_000695815.1). Classification (NCBI taxonomy): domain Eukaryota; kingdom Metazoa; phylum Chordata; class Aves; order Passeriformes; family Acanthisittidae; genus Acanthisitta; species Acanthisitta chloris. Next base: position 7,098 of record NW_008687508.1, on the reverse strand, counting down.
AGGGAACTGGTGGATGAATTCAGGAACCACTTGTGAGAAGAGTTAGGATGAGTAGTAAATCCTTCATTTAACTCATTCTATAGCTGCTCCTATGTAAGAGCAGAGCTTGGAGAGGCTGTGATGCTGAGATTAAAGGTTTTGGCATCAGTGCTCAGTGAGAGGGGCCTGGGAAGGGTGCCCTGGCAGAAACCCTCTGCAGATAGAAGGGTTTGTATCAAACCAAAGTGCTAGCAGGGGAAACAACAGGGCAGGCAGATGAAACACCAAGGCTGGGTGACATTCACCTCAAGGCAAAGCAGCTGAGCTGATCACTGTGCATTCATTTCTCCCTTAAAACTGCCTCAAGCTCAGCAGACAGGAAGGTGGTTGGATACTCAGCCTATGGTCAGGCTGTGCAAGGCATTGCTGAGGTGCAATGCAGTTACTGCACATATATGTAGGAACCTCTTTCTCAGAAGAGAAGCTGCTAAAGACAAAGATGAACTCGAGGCGCCCTGTGGAGGCACAGCTCCAGACTTGCTCTGCACTGTGTCTGTCTCAGCAGAAGCTTTGGTCCAGGATTTAGCTCCCTGGAAGCACCATGAGTCACCGTGGTCAGCACTTCTGTGGGCAGCATGTATGGTAGGTGCAGCAATATTTCATGAGTTTGTCATGTGAGTAGAAGGTGTCTCCTTCATGGTGAGCCAGCTAAAGCCAGACCAGCTGAGATGGTTGGGATAAGTCATTTCCAAGCAGCCATGTGTGAAGGCTGTAGGGATGCTGCTTTGTGCTGGCTAGTCCTGTAAGCCCCAGGACATGTGTGTGTGGTCTCCAGGCACCAGTGCTTTATGAATGGCCTTAAAATGCAGTAAAACCACTCGGATATGGAGCAGATCCTCACACTACCTACCCACACTCTGCTTGTCAGCGGCTGTCACAACTTGGGGCTCAGGGGGGCTGCATCACATCCCTGCCTTGAATTCCCTGGATACTGTTCAGAGCTCATGGCTTCCTTGGCTTCTGGCAGCTCTTAAGCTGACTCAGGCTCTTCCTGCTGTGCCCAGCAGCTCCCTAGCCAGCTCATGGTAGGCATTCTTGTCTGAAGAGGGATGTATTGTAACCTGGGTATGGACTGTGTGGCTGGTAGCAGGCAGAATGCAGTGGGAGAGAGAACTCATGTCCATGAGATGGCAGAGGTGTTGGAGGATGGCTGTAAGGATGGCTCTGTCTCTAGTCTAGCTGCCTAGAGACAGAGTGGCAGTGGTTGAAGTCAGTAAAGTTAGACAGAGGAGCCTGTAGCATGTACATTGCCTCACATTTAGGGAACACCAGATCAAGGTCAGAGAAGCTGGATTGGCAGGAGTAATTGGCAACTTGGGCATGTCTCTTATACAGACAGTGGGTCATGTCTCCAGATGTTTTGTTAAGGCTCACTGCAGTGTTGATGACATGGGCCTCTGGAGGTCCCTCGTCAAGGATGTCCCTCTTGGAGCAGGACTAGCACCAGCATTAATAATCCACCTCTTGGTTCTCTGCAGGGTAACATGGTGCTGATCGTGTCCTTGGGCTCTCCTGCTCCCCTTTCATGCCCATGAGGCTTTTGGATCCAGGGCTCTTACGTGCTGGACTTGCAATTCTTACCTGAGGTAAGAGGTCCATCCTTTTATCCAAACATCTGCCATAGGGTGAGCTCTCTCTCAGAGGGACAGTGTGCCAGGGATAGCCTCAGGGTGCTAGCCGTGGAGACATCCATGATGGACTTCCCTGCTCTGCACGGGGTGGGTGTGTTGTCAAATGCTCTGTCACATAGTGGGGCTTTTGGGGACCCCTCTGTCCTTTGCAGTGGGACCAGAAGTCCTGCTTTTCTGAAATACAGGCCTTGGGCTAGTGAATCATCTGACAGCATGACAACCTGGCAGGAGCTCTCACTAGATGCAGCTGCCTCAGTCCTGGGGGCACCAGTGGCTTCCCTTCACCCATGTGATGATGGTCCTTGGCATTTCCCTTGTCAACAAAGCCCTTCTGGTGCTGCTGCTGTCCCAGGCACAGTGTTTAATGAGAAGGGATCTTGAGGGTAGGATATCTGGAGGAAATGTCTCTCCTTGGTGTGTGTGGCCATTCTTTGAACATGGAGGCTGAGAGCTTGGTCCAGCTTCTGCTCTCCTCTCTTTTCCCAGTCTCAAAGACAATGCTGTGGGGGTGTAGAGCAGTAGAGTTGGAAAGGATGCAGGGGAGAAGGGTGAGCCTGCAGTCAAGGTGGTGGGATTGGGATCTGATGGCATGGAGGTGTCTTCCCTTGGGCCCCCCATGAGCCTGCAGGATCTTCAGTGAGATGTGGACACCAATTGTGGGGGAGTGATCTGCTGTTATAATCTCTGGTCAAATAGAGAGCATGTTGGAACAGATTTCATAAAATCATAGAATATCCTGACCTGGGACATCACAAGAATCATCAAAGTCCAACTCCTGACCCTACACAGGACAGCCCCAAGAATCACATCATGTGCTTGAGAGTCTTGTCCAAATGCATCTTGAACTCTGGTAGTGACAGAATTCCCTGACCACCTCCCTGGGCAGCCTGTTCCAGTGCCCAGCCACCCTCTGGGTGAAGAACCTTTACCTGATATCTGACCTAAAGTTCCCCTGACATAGCTACATGCTGTTCCCTTGGGTCCTGTCCTGGTCACCAGAGAGATCAGTGCCTTCCCCTCATGAGGAAGTTCTAGACCATGGTGAGGTTTCCTCTCAGTCTCCTCCAGGCAGAGCAAGCCAAGTGACCTCACTGCTCCTTGTATGGCTTCCCCTCTAGGCCCTTCACTATCCTCGTTGCCCTCCTTTGGACACTAAATGCTTTATATCTGTCTTATATTCTGGCACCCAAATCTGCACACAATATTCAAGGTGAGGCCACACCAGCACAGAACAGAGTGGGACAATCCCCTCCCTTCACTGGCTGACAATGCTGTGCCTGATGCACTCCAGGACACGGTTGGCCCTCCTGGTTGCCAGGACACACTGCTGACTCATATTCAACTTGCCATCAGTCAGGACCCCCAGGTGGTGCTGGAGCTGGTTCCATCTCTGGATATGCTGCCCAGGGCACCTCACCCACAGGTGCCACTGGCAAGTGGTGGCTGACTCCTGGAGAAACCTGCCCCAGCACATTCACCCTGTCTGTTCCATCACCTTCCCTGAATGCTGTTGATCAGGCCGATGCTTGCTGCTCACTGCCTGACAAGCTGAGCTCATTAATTGTGATGAGACCTACCAATGCTCCTTGTGACCCAGACCTCTCCCAGGGAGAGCTAGGGAGAGGTCACATCTTTGTCAGGCCTTGCTAATCCCCATTTTGTCCCCACCTTTTCCTCTTGCCTCTGCCCATGCATGCCTCCGTGAGGGCTTCAGCAGAGACACGACTGCTGAAGGCAAAGGCTGGCTTTTGCATGTTTAGCAGAGCACTGGTATGTGAGCTGTGAATCCAACCACAGTGGCCTGGACACCACAAAAGCACTGCTTGCAGCAGGACAGGCTATCTGTCTTGGACCTTGCTCATGTTCACTTTGCCAGCATTGCTGAACACTGACCAGTGGGGCTACCCAGGGTGTGCAGGCTCTGCCTGGGTCTCCCTGCACAGTCTCCTGACCTCTCAGGTCCACAGTTTGGCTCAGGAGAGAGCAGAGCAAGGTATTAACAGGATATTAACAAGAGAAACATTCCAAGGTGGGTGTCAACACAGCTGGGAGTCAGGCAGAATAGCCAGACTGGTTTCTGCAGAGCCAAAAGTTGACTGCAGGTTGACTGAAGCCAACCAGTCGTCAGAGATTCACTTTTGTCCACGTTGAAGATTTCCCCAGAAAATTCTAGTGGGGTTTTCTCTCTGGGAGATTGAAATAGAAGGTTTTGCTCCCTTGCTTTGTCCTTGAGTTCTGTGACCCCTCATCCCCTGCTTCCCCTTGAGGGCCCTTCTTGTCCCCTGATCCCATTTTGACAGGGCTGCTGGGCCAGCCCAGAGGCAGTGGAGCAGGGAGGGTGTCCAGGGAAGATGGGAAGGTGTGCATGTGGGGTGCTACAGCCAGGGCTGTGTGGAGAGATTGCTGTCCTTCTGCACCAGCTTGATAATCACAGCTTTTGTCTAAACCTACTCATTTTGTGGTTTTGGCTGAAAGTTCTTCACTAGAGGTGCTGCTTTTTGTGAGCATGTGAGGTTTCAGTGACAGCTTGTGCAATGTGCAGGTGGGTGTTTGTGCAGCCGCGGTGCGAAGGCGGTGTGAGCATACACGTGTGGTGCCTAGGGATGTCATTCTGCTGTGGTGACTCCTCTGTGCACCCCTTACTGTCACAGCCTCCCACTCAAGGGTGGGATGTGGGATGTGGGATGTGCAGACACGAGAGGGGCAGGAGGGGCACATTGATCCATCCTAAATGGCCCAGAAGCAGAGGGATGGCTCATATCCTTGCACCATCCTAAATGGCCCAGAAGCAGAGGGGTGGCTCATATCCTTGCGTGTCCAAGTAGTGCTGGAGCAGCCACGGCAGTGTGTGGGTGTGCTGGAAGTGTGCCAGTGATGCAGGGCATTGGCATTGGCTAAGTGGCCTCAAAACACAGGGACAATCTTGCACAGCCACATGCAGCAGAAAGGGCATGTTGTGCTGCTGTGATATATGTATTCAAGGGGATTTGTATTTTGAAACACAGCAAGGTAGAACCTCACCTTGATCACAGGGGCCAGGTTTAATTACAGTCTGCAGTGGGGATGGGTGCAAACAGCTGGCTGGCATCTTGGAAAGGCAGGATGGAACAGCTATATCCCTGTGACAGGAAAGAAGGTGGTGGGTATGAGCTGGAGATCAGGGAGGTGGACACTCCCTTACATTACCCACTGGATTTCTGTGTCATCTTCTGTGCTGTTTTAAGCAGGACTAATAGCCAGACCTATTTTCGTGGCTGTGCCATGCATGGGGTAACAATAGGGCAAGCATTTCCACAGATGAAGAGGAGAGCTGCAGTGTCTTTGAGGCTGCTGTAAGAGCCATGCTGCCTGGACCCTGTAGGTACCAGTGCCAGCACAGGACAGGCACCCATGGTGTGTAGGAAAGCCCAGGCAGGCATCAAAATTCTCTGAAACTGGTAAATGACACTGGGAAAATGTCAGGCCCCAGGGTCTTGCACTGCTTGCTGAATGGCAGCAAAAATACATGAATTTCAGCATAATATCATTATAAGGTAGAACCTGTATGAAGTCCCACTTTTCCCACACTACGGTAATCTGTCCTGAGCTTTGTACTCAGTGCCTGTGCAGCTCATCTTGGTGTAATTTCTCCTAAACCCAGCTTTAAGCTGCTCCCATAAGCTCTTACAGGTGGAACAGACCTGCCTAGGGAGCCTGGGTCTCATCCCAGCCAGCTAGCCCTTCTGACAAAGCACAACTCTCCTGGCCTGCTCCTAGTTTCAAAAAACACTCTTGTAATTTTGTTTGTATTTTTTTTAGGACATATTTTTAAACATATTTCATATTCTGTCTTGGACTTCCTCTCTCTGCCCAGAGCAGATCCAGATCCAGGAGGGATGCTGAAGAGTCAGGCTTGGTGGAATTGTGCCTCCTGCAGTGACGTGGGTTGGACAACCTCAGAATTATTTCCGGAGCCTGTGCCTGTTCACCCAGGTCTCATTTGACTCACAGACGTAAACATGAGTCTCACTGCTGAGGTCAGTAGAGAAACCTCTCAAATTGCTGTGCACCTCAGGGTCACGTCACGAGTTTTCCTGTCTAGTTAATTCACTCCATGAGAAGGATTTCCTCCTTCAGCGGATGGAGGTAGAAGGGAGCTTCCCTCACCCTGACCACAGGCAGCCAAGCTGCATGGTGGAGCTGATGCACGAGAAACTATCACCACTTGTTGTGACCCCTTGCCAGGCTGTGTGGTCTCTTGCCATCCAGACATGTTGTGGCCAGGTGAGTGGTGGCTGTTGAGTCCATCTCTCACTTCAAACCCTCACCTGTCTCTCTGCTGGCCCTTGGCAGCTACAGAAGTATTGCCTTCAGGAACCCTTGGCTGCTGCTGGCAGCAGGCACTGGGCTGTAGAACCCAGGAATATGGTGACATACTCCATGAGCCTCTTTCTACATGTGACCTCTGGAAGACACAGCTGAACTAGCTCATAGTACCTTGCAGAATCCTGCATGGCAATGCAAGCAAGGAGACTTGCCTCTTGTGGCTTTGGTCTCGCACAACAGGATGTGGGGCTGACACCCAAGGCCATAGGACCAAAAACCACATGAGCTGAGTCCACAGGGAGGTGCTGGGAAGGTGTGTAGCAGGAGTGTGTAAGGATCAACCTCAGCCTCTAGCTCACCTTGCTCACCTCCAGGCCAGAAAACAAGGAAGATGATATGTCCTACCATGGATGCCAGAGATCTCTCAGCTTTTGGCCCTAAGTAAGTTGATGTGTGTCCTGTGCAGGTGTGTGTCCTTCTGGACTGGCAGGAATGACTAACACATCAGAGAGTCAGTCTGCCATCCAGAGACAGGCTGGAAAAATGAGGCTGACAGGGACCTGGTGCAGTACAACACAGGAAAGAGTAGAGTCCTGCCCCTGGGGAGGAATAAGCCCCCACACCAGTACATGCTAGGCCACCCAGCTGGAAAGCAGCTCATCAGAAAAGGCCCTGAGGATGCTAGTAGATACCAAGTTAAACATGAGCCAGGAACATGACTTTGCAGTAAAGCAAGTGGTGTCCTGTGTGCAATAGGGGAGGGCTGATAGAAGTCAGAGGTGAGGATCCTTTCCCTCTGCTCAGCACTGCTGGGGCGACACCTGGAGTGCTGTGTCCAGTGCTGAGAGACACGGGCATACTGGAGAGATTCCACAGCGGGGGAACACTGGGATAGCGAAGGGACCGGAGCATCGCTCCTGAGAGGAAACGCTGGGCGCACTGGGGCTTGTCCCGCTTGGAGGCGGCTCGGGGGGTCGTGGGGAGGCCAGCACGGCTCGCTGCCCCCAGTCGGAAGCGTTTTAATTGCGAAGAACCGTAAGGAGCAGCAGCCCCGAGCGCCCGTCCCGTCCGGGCTGTGCGTGGGGCTGCGGTGCCACGCGGGGGCGCTGCGACCACACCAGCG
>NW_008687507.1:3181-3390 GCF_000695815.1 Acanthisitta chloris | reverse complement strand
CAGTGACGGGATCTCAGCTTTGGAGGGGGGGAATTGGGGTCCCCCCACCCCCTCCAGTTTGTGGGGGCTCTACAACACCCCTTGTGTTGGGTAACCCCCCCTAGAATGGGGTATCCCCCCCAAACACACCCCAGGACATCTCAACCACTGCCCTCTCTCCATCCCTCCACCCATCCATGGGAAAGCGGAGCCTGGGGGAGGATTCGTGT
>NW_008687507.1:2816-3148 GCF_000695815.1 Acanthisitta chloris | reverse complement strand
AGCCCAGCCTTGGGTAGGATTTTGGGGTGCCCTCCCACCTCCCCCAGCTTTGGAGGGACTCTGGGGGGGACTTGGGGACCCCCCCTCCCTCCCCAGCATCCTCTCCAAACCACCCTGGGGGTGCCAATCTGCCTCCCTTCCATTTCCACCCCTATCAACACAACCTCAGCCTGAGTGGGATTTTGGGGTCCCCACACCCCCTGATTTGGCTGTCACCCCTCCCCCGGGTTTGGGAGGGCCCCGGGGGGGCTGTGGGGGTGCCCCCCCCTCACCTGGTCATCGTTCAGGTAGTTGGGGAGGCCCCCAATGAACAGCTTGTGAGCAGAGTCAGG
>NW_008687507.1:1735-2794 GCF_000695815.1 Acanthisitta chloris | reverse complement strand
AGGAAGGGTTGGGGGGGCCTCAAACCCTGGCAGGGCACCCCAAACCCCGGGGGGGTCCCCCAAAACCCACCCTTGAGCCCATCAAACCCACATGGATGGGACCTCACTGGTCCCTGACCTCTGTGCCCCTCACCAAGGGAATTTGGGGTCCCCTCTGGGTTTTGGGGTGTCCCCTTCTTGTGGGGGGCACAACAGTCACCTCAATAAATTGGGACCCACCCAAGGATCCCCAAAACCCCTCAGGGGTCCCAAATGTCACATAACCCAAGGATAAGACCTTAACTCCAGTGTGAGGTTTTCTGAACTGTGTCCCCACCAGGGATTTTGGGGTCCCCCACTCATGCAGGCAGTGGCCAGCAGTCAGGGGGATCCCCAAAACCTCCCATGACTCACAATGACCCCCAAGGATGAGATCAAGACCCCAGTGTGAGGGTCCCTGATCTCTGTGTCCCTCCCAGGGATTTTGGGGTCCCCCTCTCATGCAGGCAGTGGCCAGTAGTCAGGGAGATCCCTCAAACCCCCATAACCCACTATAATCCCCAGGGCTGAGACCAAGACCCCAGTGTGAGGCTCCCTGACCCCTGTGCCCTCCCCATGGGATTTTGGGGTGCCTGAGCCCCCCTCACCAGGCACGTAGACCGAGGGGTTCTCGGACATGCCAGGCAGGGGTTGGTAGTCGTGAGGGCGACGGATCTTCAGGGATTGGCCCTGGAAGATGATCCCATCGAATGCCATGGCCTGCGTCGTCTCGTCCACAGAGCGGAACTGGGGGGCAAAGCGGGGAGAAAAGGGGGTTAGAGACCACCCAACACCCACCTGGTGTCTTGGTCCCCAAACTGAGCTGAGAGGGATTAGAGACCCCACAAAAAATAAGGGAAGGGTGTTAAGAGACCCCCCCAACAGTGAACCAGGGAGTTAGGGAGCCCCAAAACAACCAGGGGGTGTCAGGGATTACCCAAAGCTCAGACAGGAGGGGTCAGGGACCCCCATGGCCTGAGTGGTCTCATCCACTGAGTGGAACTGGGGGGCACAGGGAGGTTGGGGACTCCCAAAATGAAC
>NW_008687507.1:391-1672 GCF_000695815.1 Acanthisitta chloris | reverse complement strand
TTAGAGACCACTCCTAAACGAAATGGAGGTGTTAGGGACCCCCCAAAACTGAACTGGGGGGATTTGGGGATGAACAAGGAGGTTGAGAGGGAATTTTGGTGTTTGGAGGGAGTTGGGATCAGTTCGGGGTGAGTTTTGGGGTGGAATTTGGGGGTTTGCAGGAGCTTTGGGGTATATAATGGAGGTGTGGAGGGATTTGGGGTGTATTTTAGAGAGGGATTTAGGGGTGTCAGGAGAAGATCTGGGGGTCTGGGGAGGGACTCAGGGTGATCTCCAATCTCATGCTCTAAATTCCCCCAACCTCCTCATGTGCCTGCTCTACGACCCCCCTGGACCCCCAGGACCTCCCCGAGTCCCCCCAGTCACCTCGAGGAAGGCAAAGTTCTTGTCCTGGTTGATGTGGAGGGATTTGGGGGGTATTTTAGAGAGGGATTTAGGGGTGTCAGGAGAAGATCTGGGGGTCTGGGGAGGGACTCAGGGTGATCTCCAATCTCATGCTCTAAATTCCCCCAACCTCCTCATGTGCCTGCTCTACGACCCCCCTGGACCCCCAGGACCTCCCCGAGTCCCCCCAGTCACCTCGAGGAAGGCAAAGTTCTTGTCCTGGTTGATCTGCACGGCCAGCACTGGGTTCCCTGGGGCCTGGGTCAGCCCCCCCAGCCGCATCTGGGCATTGAAGAAATCCATCATAGCCTCCTGGGGGACAAAAAGAGGGGGAGAGGTCAGGAAGGGGAGTGTGACCCCCTTGGGGGGTTCAGGGGGGCTCAGACCCCCCTAAGGCATTTGAGTGCGCAAGAAATCTACCATAGAGTGTTGAAGGGGCAATAAATGGGGGGTCACATCTCATCAGAGGGTTGGGGGAAAAGGGAGGGGAGGAAGTTGTGGGGAGTGGGAAAAAGGACAATGAGAAGAGAAAAGGAGCAAAAGGAGTAATGAAAAGTGACAAAAAAAAAGAGCAAAAGCAGGCAAAAAGCAAGTGGAAAAAAGGGGGAAAAGAAGAAGCAAAAAAGAGGAAGAGAAGAATGGACAAGGAAAAAGAGAAAAAAGGGAAGAGGAAAAAGGAAAAGAAAAAAACAGGAGGAAGGGGAGAAAGGGGAGAAGGAGGAAAAGGGGGAAGGGGGAAAAGGGGGAAATGAAGGAGAAATGGGAAAAATGGGCAAAGGGAAAAACAAAGAAAAAAAGGAGGAAAAAAAGGGGAGGCAAAAGAGGGAGAAGGAGGAAGCAGTGCACAGGCAGCAGTGAAGCCCAAAGGCACTTTGGCTGCTTCTGGGGAGGTTTGGG
>NW_008687507.1:0-201 GCF_000695815.1 Acanthisitta chloris | reverse complement strand
CCCCCCAGATCTCCTGGGACCCCCCCAGACCTCAGTGATGCTGAAGGGAATGTTCCCCATGTAAAGCCTCCTCACCTGCACTCCCTGAGTCCCTCGAAACCCCCCCAAAACCCCTTCATGACCCCTCAATTACACCCTCAAGACTCCCTGAGCCCCCCCCAGACCTCAGTGATGCTGCGGGGGATGCTCCCCATGTAGAGC
>NW_008687506.1:48397-52885 GCF_000695815.1 Acanthisitta chloris | reverse complement strand
GATTCTATGATTCTATGATTTCCTAATGAAATTTCTGGTAATGTTTTCGTGTTGCCCTGAAATTGAGTTGATTCAAACATCCATTTACCTATTACCAGCTGATAGTAGCACTAAATTGAGTGTAACCGTCATGATCAGATAAACTGGGAGTGTTTATTCTTTCCATGCATCCTTTCTTCATAATTCAGTTGTACTTTGTGATGCTGTATTTTAGCTGCCCAATGTAATTTGTGTGAGTCTGAATATTACATCATTTCAAAGGCCCTGGGTTGATGTGCAGTGTCAGAGCTGAGAAGGTTCATTTCACATTGCTGCTGTTTGTGACAGTACTGCTTACATTTAAAGATCTTCTTTTGACATATTTGAAATAATTTTACTCCTGGACTATATTGGGTCCTTCCATATTTGTGTTCCATGATTCTGCATTTAATATTATTTTGCTTCTTATCTTCACTGAGCTATCAGCATCTCTTCCCTCTAACAAATGGTGCTGCAACAACTTGCTATATTGTGATCTATCAAGTGCTAGGGACATCTAACAAGGTATTTATTATAGCTTTGTAGTTCAACAATGGGGAGTTTGGATCCCAGGATTCAGTCTCCTTATCCTAAAGGCAGCAGTTAATTCGTCAGTGGCTGTAATTCCTGTTTCTGGGTCTCTATTTCTTGCCACTGAAAGCAAAGAAACTCCTAAATATCTTTATTAATTCCTTTTGTATCATTTGGGATTGCTTTCACCTTTTCCAAAACAAGAACTAGAACTTCTAAGAAAATGCAGACAGAAGAGGAGGAGATCAATATATTAAGAGTTTATATGTGTACACATGAATAAAGATGGAAACTAAGAGCCTGAGTGACCCTGTGGGGGGAAGGAGGGCAGCCAGCTCTGCAGTGAAGCCTATTCCATCAGTATTTGTTTGCTAAATGGATAGTAAGATGGAATGTGCCAGAGGGTCAAAGGGGCACTGTTACCTTGATCATGATCTTTTGTTTTTGTAATAATCTTGATAGGAATTATTAGACCTGAGACAGCCATGCCATGGCTTTGCTGTTTGCAGCCTTTTAAACACCTGGCCTGCTCTTCTGGGCATCTGATTACCTATGGTATTGATGAGGAATGTGACAAGTATTGACAGGGCTTTGAATGGCAATACTCAGTTCAATGGTCCTTCTCATGTTCTCCCACAAAGCAGGTGATGTGGTGCTGAAGATCTTGGTAAAAGAGCTGTTCTATGGTTCCTGTGGTGTTGGCTAAAGTCCCTGTGTGATCTCTTTGCTATTGGTGTAGCACGGGCAGAAGTAAAGAAGAACTTGGAAATCCCAAATATTCCCTTCACATAAATTTTAGACATATAAATGACTGGTGCCAAATTCATTAGCCAATGGTTCAAAAATCGCTTTTAGCCAGCCTGAAGCTTCACTGTGATCAGCTTAGCACTTGCTGTTCAGGACATTTGGAAAACTACAGCTTCATCTTGTTTCATTGGTACTATAAAACTGAACACAGTGTTTCCATTCCCTGTTCTCAGCTGCCATGTGATGGTTGTTATTATACAGTGGCCATCTATCATCTGAGCTATTCAGCTGCACAACAGCCAGCTATTTGTCTGGCACTGAAAATTATGGCCAAGTGTCCTGTTGTTCCAGCCATATTTACTTCTGATAAGGTCATTATCTGTCTGATCCAGTCACGTTCTGCAGTGAATGACAGCAATTGCTGCTGACATCAGACCAATGGGCACATCCCAAGTTCCTCGTCACAAAGACATGATTTGTCTGGTAAAGGTAAGTTAACTCAATAAGAATGACTCCAAAGAAACAAAAGGCTTGTGCTGTTACCTACAGTTATTTGTACCATTATACCTGCTCTTCAAGCCACATCATGAATTGTATGTTTAAAAAGGGCAAGCTCATAACACAGGACAATATCTTCTGTGGCACAGGAATGACACCCTCCACTTATATGTGGGTTTTCTTTTTGCAAGTCAAGTACTGTACAAGGTAACTTCACATTTTTATGGCCTCTTCACAGGAGGAGAAACAAAGGCAGAGAAGAGTAAATGACTTGCTGTAGAACATACAAAGGGTTGTTGTTGGTGGTGAAGTATCGAAGGTTCCTCTCCAATCCCAGACAGGAATATTTTCCCTGTTTACACACAGGGCTGTTAGTATTCTCTTGCTCTGGGCTGCCATTGTACTAGCACATTACTTTGAGGAAAGGCTTCTAATTAAATTGTTTACAGATGGGTGATTTGCTGGACTACCCACACAATGTCTTGATAAAACTGGTTTTCCTGGGCGTGTAGGGTGTTACAGCAAAAGAGTTTTTCAGCTACATTGCTAGGGAGTGCTGAGCACATCACAGGGCTCTTAGGTTCTTTGCAGGAAAATTTTCCACATGAAAACACTGGGGAAAGTGCAGCAGCACAGTCTGCACTTGTTCTACCTGAATCACTGACAGAAGCAGCACAAGCAGCTCAAATGTTGGTCCATGTGGTGTGTACTGATGCTTTTCAGGACACTACCATTTTCTAGATCTGGAAATCTATCACGTGGATTCCCTATGTGCTTAGTGGTGTGTTTTGAAAGTGTATCATGGCTATGGGATGTCAGTGGTTGTAGCAGACCTGTATTTGATGGGTGAATGGTCCTGAATAAATCTCAGTTATTTGGTTATTTGTTAGCAGTTTTGGAGCAACGTTTGTGAGACACAAACCTGCATGCAGGGGCAAATGCCTCTTACCTCCTTGACTCAGAAGGATCTTGACAATAGATGTTTCTGGCAGCAGGGTCTGGGTTGCTTGGGAAGGAGTCACCTATGGAAAGCATGCACTGGGGAGAAAGTAGCAGCCAGAATGAAGCAACTGTTGTGTTTTCCAGCCTGAAAATAGAAAGGCAATAACAGTGACTGTGAACAGGATCTCCTGTCCCTCACTGGTACTGGGGAAGGTATTTCAGTTTATCCTGCTGCTTGGGAGCACAGTGCAATTCTGTTAGTCAAGCTGTTATACATTGGACATAACTGTAAGAGATTTCTTAGGGAGTCAAAAATAGTGTTAATTCACTCAAATGGCTGCATTAGTCTGGATTGTGTTGACTTTTGAACACAAATTGTTGTGAAGCACAGAGGGATGGGAGGGAAGGTTGTGCTGACATTTGGTACAAAGCCTGTGGGCACATGATGCTGTTTTTTTTTCATGCCTTTGGCCACAGGTACATGTGCCTGCTGGGTCAAATTCTATATCCATCTTCTTTCAGAGATTGCTAGGTTTATTGTAGCATTACACTGTGTCCTGCTGATTAGTGTAGTAATTGTGATAGTCCTAAACAAGAGCCTGAGTTGTTGTGCAGGTTTATAACGTGGGAGAGATACACTGATTTATCCCATGTGATCCTTAGGGAAAGTATTTTTATTGCTCTGCAGTTTTTTCTAGGGAAGTTGCTAAAAGTTCAAATGCTTTTTAAAAGCCAGCTTACTTCTTGTGCTTACCTTAGATAAGAACATGAAAAAATTTCATTTTCTTAATTTTGATGAAAAACATTTGTATGAAAAATTTCCCAGCTGCTATCCACTGCTACCATCATGAACAGTGTCCATTCACCTGTTGGCTCCTGCTTTCTAGTCAGTTTTAAATCTTTCTTGTAGTGTTCAGATCCTGACATTTCCCCTGATAACTTAAAACAATCCCAGGCTTTTGGCCAGTTCATTGCATGAAGATCTAACCAATGTAAACCTTCTACTCCTCAGCTAACATTTGTATAAGCAAACTGAATTGCACCACTGAGGTTAGCCTACAAGGTACAAAGTCATAGATATTAGGCAGCAATTTCTTTCATTACTCTGATTTTTGTGTAAGTAAAATGCTTCTTCTATATTGCCAACCATTTTCTTCAAGGTCATTTCTATTTCATGTATCATAGTGCTTAATTTTGCTACAGCTCCCCCTGAGCTGAATTGGGAATTCCTGTCTGCCATAACAATTTCTTTTGAAAGAATGCCTTAGCAGTAGTTCTCAGAGTACTGAAATGTCCAGGTATTAATAGGGATGCTTTTTCAAGGATTTTGAAGATGGTAAAAGAAAGCTGTCATCCACCTCTGTGCTCTCTGCTGAAATTTAGCTTGGCACTTGATGGAAGTGTGGTGGCAGCCCAAAACCCTGGACTTGATTTACTTTCTCCATTTCAGAAGTGAGTGGGAATCAGCAGAGCAGAACTTTCAGGCAATGTTGGTAATTGGGAGCCTGATGGACAGATGTTGCCATTTTTATGTGCCCTTTATACAGTCAAAATGTGTCTCATCAGTCTTAGTAGGATCTCCAGCTCTCAGTAATGATTCCACCTGTCACTGTCCAGTGCTTGCTGTCCCATTGGAGATCAAGTACAGAACATAATGTTCAGTAGTGGTTTAAACTGGGTCTAGGAAGGCTGCTTGGTCCTCATCTTCTATCTCCAGCCTAGGACAGGTGGAGGAGTAGGAGGATTCAATAT
>NW_008687506.1:37876-48384 GCF_000695815.1 Acanthisitta chloris | reverse complement strand
AGAGTGGTCTTGATTCTTCTCTGCTGTTTGTATGGAATCCTGAACCTGACAGGTGTGAGTAGCAGCTTCTGGTCAGTGCAATCAGGAAGAGCTGGAATACAACCCAGTATTTGATGCATAGCTACAATATACATCCCATTTAGGTTACATATACAATAACAGTCTATGCATAGAACTGCTACAGATTACACAGCCCACTGCATCTTTTCCCAACCACAGGAATAGCTACATAGCTGTTGGCTTCTGTAATTCACATTTATGTCTTTGGTTAAAACAAATCTGGTAAGAAAACCCTTCATTAAAATAGTTAGAGGTGGCAGGTTGTTGTATTGTACTTCTTGCAGAAAACTGTATTTAGAAAAATTCAAAATTCTGAAGCCAAGACAGGGAATATTACAGTGAGCAGCACCAAATGAGCAGGGAGAAATAGCTCAATACATCTATAGAACAGGATGCTTTAGTTCTACCTGTGTGTACCAGCCAACAGCTCTAATTTACACCTGCCCTAGAGTCTGTGAGTCTGTGCCACAGACAGAACACTCTGTCTGCTGTGTTGAACAGCCTCTCTATTGTTGTGTGCATATATTCATCCTGTGCTACTTGTCAGCCACAAACCACACTCATCTAACAGCTCATTAGCATCCTGGTGCCCAGGCCAAGGGATCTTCTGTCCCAAGAAAGGTCTCTATTACAGTCAGAATTGTGCTGCCCCTTCTTAGGAGTCCCTCTGTCTTTCAATAAGATCAGTTAACTCTGGGAAAGCTGCTGAGTGGCAGGAGTTTTCCATTTGCTTTGCTGGGCCATGCATAGAAAGAGGTGAAGGAAGGGAAAACCACAGTGAGCATGAGTTTGTATATCATAGTTTCTAATTTCTTGCTTTTTATAAGTTTGGCTTTGTCATAGTTCGGTACCCAGGGAGGACACATGACTATAGAATCATTGAAAAGTTTGGGCTGGAAGGAACCTTTAAAGATCATTTAGTCCAAGCCCCCTGCAATGAGCAGGGACACATTCCACTAGACCAGGCTGCTCAGAGCTCCATCCAACCTGACTTTGAATGTTTCCATGGATGAGACATCCACCCCCTCTCTGGGCAACCTGTGCCAATGCCTCACCACCCTCGTTGTAAAACATTTCTTTCTTAAATCTAGACTAAATCTACCCTCTTGTAGTTTAAAACCATACCCCCTTGTCCTATCACAACAAGCCCTGCTAAAATGTTTGTCCCCATCTTTCTTATAAACCCCCTTTAGGTACTGAAAAGTGCTCTAAGGTCTCCCTAGAGCCTTCTCTTCTCCAGGTGGAACAACCCCAACTCTCTCAATCTGTCTTCATAGCAGAGGTGTTCTAGCCCTCTGTCCATCTTTGTTGTCCTCCTATAGATTCATTCCAACAGGTCCATGTCCTTCTTATGTTGGGGACCCAGAGCTGGAGAGAGTAGACTGCACTACAGGTGTGGTCTTAATAAAGCAGAGAAGAGGAGCAGAATCACCTCCCTTCACCTGCTGCCCACACTGCTTGGGATGCAGCTGGCTGGAAATTATACTGGATGGTAATTTAAACTTCAAACTTCTTATAATAAAGAAACTAAGTTTTGGTCTGACTGAAGACTAGCAGGAAAGCTTATGTGAACTACAGCCTGGCAAGGTGAGTTTGCACATCATCCTACTCTGTTTTTCAGTCATCCCTTCTGCTCAACTTATGCTGTGCTTGACTTGACAGCCTCCTGTTTGGATTCCATGCAGTAAAAGGAGGCTGTATTTGGTAACCAGATCCTGCCCAAAATGCCAAAGGATCCTATGAGTAAAGCAGAGATATTTATGAAAGCCTTCTTGTGCATTTCAATATTTTACAACAGACAAATTGTTTTCAAAACATTTTTGCTATTTTTTTAGATACTTCTTTTCTCCTCTAACCAGAAGCACCCTGGCCTCCTAGGTGACAATCAGAACTGTTTTAATTTCGTAATGGAAATATGTCATGTAGCAGTGTTTGGCTGTCACTGCAATGCAGTTGGCCAGCTGCTCATGGGTAGCATCCCTGTGACTCTGTGAATTAAAATAAACTAGCAGCCAGCACTAGTTCAGTAGTTATGGAAAGGGAATTAAGGAACTGATTGGAAATGGAGTGCATAAATTTGACTGGCGTGAGTAGGAAATGCCTGAGGAAGCTGACAATCCATCTCTACCATGTTGCTCCTCAGAAATTCTAATTAGAGGTAGCAATTGGGTTCTTTGAATTTTTTTCCATGTGCACTCCAAGCAACATGAAACCAATTAACTTCCTTATTGCATTGATACATTACTTTAGGTACAGAACACAGTGACAGAAGACATTTCTATTTCAATTCTTGCCTTTTGCCCTTTAAGAGAAAATCAGATAGCTGGAGTTTCTTGCACTATTGGAGATTATATAGGAACACAATTTTTAATCTTTTTTTTTTCTGGCAGAAAGGAAATCCTAGACTTTTTTTTTTTTTACTTCTAGAAATTTTTTGTACACTGCTTGTGATTTCTCAGCAATTTTCTAAAACCTGATAAGGATGCACATTAATTAAGTTTAGATGAAGGAAATTCCTTGCAGTTAATCTCTGAGTCTGACTGC
The DNA here is from genome assembly GCF_000695815.1 of Acanthisitta chloris. NCBI lineage: Eukaryota > Metazoa > Chordata > Aves > Passeriformes > Acanthisittidae > Acanthisitta > Acanthisitta chloris. The sequence continues at coordinate 45,780 of NW_008687506.1, read as the reverse complement.
TGTTTTGTACATAAAGCTCTCCTTGGTTGGGAGTAGGTATTTCACCAGGGTTTTGTTTGGAGGCAAGGAAACATGCAGGATTGAGTCTGGGCAGAGTGCACATTCACACAGAGGGTGAGCTGTTAACTAAAAATAAGTGTCTTGATCCAGCCTGGGATGATTAATAAATTTAACTTTTCCTATTCTAGCTTTCTTCTCTTTAGGTAGGTGTTATTTCTCAGAGAAAGTTGTATAAAGCTAAAAATGAAAGTTTCCTGGTGATTCTAATTATGTTGCCCTAATGAAGAGGAATACTTAATTGAGGTTGGTGGGGGGTTGGGAGGAGGCAGGAACAGATCTATCTCAAGACACTATTTTACTCTAAGCCTTACTTCTATTTACTTTCTTTATCAGTTCTTCTTTTCAAGGCTCATAAATCAAGGACAACCATGATGACTTCTGTAAAACAGTGTCTGATGTGGAAACTCAGCAAAGGGTGAAAATTGGCAGAGACTGAAGTACCTGGCACTGTCTAGGTGTAGATTTATAGTGCTACAGACCCTCAGCCAGCCCCTGTCGTGGCCTCACATGGTGCTGCCTGTACTCCATGATGCAGAAGAAGGAACAGGCTGTTGCTCACAGTGTTGGACCCTTCCCAGTCTTTATCACAGCTCTGTCCAGCTCTGGTAGAGGTTCAGACCCAGCTCTCTGTTCAGACATCACCCCCAGACAGATGCAGCTGACAGAGAAACCAGTTTCTCAATTGCTCAGTAAAGCAATACAGGGCAGCTGTACTTTATTTTCCTCATAAACTGTGCTGAGGTCCTTGGCAGTAGATTAAAACATGATGACATGAGTTCTCAGCATTTGTAGCAGTGTGGTCCAATCTTTGCATGAGCTACATTTGAGGAGTGTGATCCCATCCCCATGATCTGTCTCTCTCTTTCTTCAGGTATACAGCCTTATTTGCCAGCAGGAAAATCAGCTGGTTTAGTTTCCTCTCTCACCTCCCCTGCCCCTCCAGCAGCCCTTGCTGGCTGTGGTACCTACTTCCTACCTGATGTCGTGGTTTAACCCCAGCAGCAGCCAAGAACCACACAGCCTCTCACTCACTCCCCCACCAACGGGATGGGGGAGAGAATTAGAAGGATAAAAGCTACAAAAACTCATGGGTTGAGATAAAGACAGTTTAATAGAGAAAGCAAAAGCTGCACACACAAGCATAGCAAAACAAGGAATTAATTCACTGCTTCCCAAAGACAGGAGGTGTTCAGCCATCTCCAGGAGAGCAGGGCCCATCACGCGTAACGGTTCCTTGGGAAGACAAACACCATCACTCCAGATGTCCCCCCTTCCTCCTTCTTCCTCCCACCTTATATACTGAGCATGATGTCCTATGGTATGGAATATCCCTTTGGTCAGTTTGGGTCACCTGTCCCAGCTGTGTCTCCTCCCAATCTCCCATGCACCCCCAATTCCTTGCCAGTGTGGCAGTATGGAAAGCAGCAAAGGCCTTGACTCTGTGTAAGCTCTGCTCAGCAATAACAAAACCATCTCTGCATTATCAACTCTGTGTTCTGCACAAAACCCAAACATAGCCTCATACTAGCCTCTGTGAAGAAAGTTAACTCTACTTCAGCTCAAACCAGCACACCTGAGAAGAACGTGGGAAGGGTGGGAAGGGTGGGATGGCTGCTGCTGCCTAGCACACAGTGCAGAGGTGGTGCTGCTGGACATGTGGGTGTTGGAGAAGCAGAGACAGTAACTCAGGTCCATGTTGGGTCTGTGCTGGCTCAGGAAGATGTGTTAGGGCAGTCAAGCTGCTTTAAAACCTGTGCCCCATCTCTGCTGGGGTCAAGGCAGCAGGTCAGGCAGTATGTTGGCCTATGGACCAGGAGTCAACCCTGAATTTATCAGCATTTAGAGGAATTTTGAGCACACGGAATCGACCTTTTTGGGAATGCAGAGTGATGTTAATTAGCATGGCTGCAGGGAGCAGAAGCACTGCCCTCATTAGGTTCCCAGAAGTCCATTTTGCTGGAGACATACTTAATCCCTTTCTCCTGGCCAGTCTGTAGCTGTGTATCACAATTAAGCTGTTTCCAGTCTGTTGGTTAATGGGGGAATGCTGAATATCAACATTTGCTTTTGAAAAATGGGAACCATCTTTGGCTAGTGCTGCCAGATACATTTGAAGAGGTCTTGCCTTGCCTCCCTGAAGTGGCTGCATTTCAGAGAAAATCAAGCAATTTCTGCTCAGCCATCTCCTCCTGGTGAATCTGCGGAGAAAACATTGGCTGCTTTACACACATTGACACAACAATATTGAGAGCTGTGATTTATTTATTTTTTGTAAGATCCTGAGAGTTACAAGAAGTGGCAAAAACTCTTTTAAGCCAGGTTGAATTTGACATTAAGGAAATAATCTCAAAAGTGACATCTCAGGAAGCTGAACTCAATGTCTTATGTGTTCATATTTATTGTTGTTCTCAAACCTCTGGAATGATGAAGAGTGGCTTTTCATACTGCATATACTCTGTACTGCAATATGTTTCTGTAATGTCCAACTTGCATATTTGCAGTGTTGCTCTGTGGTACAAGAAATAGTTCTGTGCTACTGAACACTGTTTGGTGAGCTAGAGGGAGCTCTTAGACAAAGATCTGTGCTGTTTCTGCCCTGCTTTTTCTCTTCATTAACCAGTAATTTTAATATCACCAACCTGTCACGACTATTGTTTTCCAAACTTATTTTATAACAATGCTTAAAGATTTGGAATAGGTTTTCTGTGTAAGAAATTGGATTTTGTTGAGTTTGTTTGCCTGTTTGATCTCCAAAAAAAGTTTGGACACACTGATAGGGGAATTTTTTTGGCTTCTCTCACAATGAATTCCTGCTACTGTGGAAAGGCAAATAATATCTGTTAAAAAGAATTCTCATTTTTAATTCTGAAGTTGGCAAAGATGTGTGTAAGGACTGTGTTCCAGTGAGAAGCACATTTGCTCATGGGATGCTTCTGTGTTCATGTGCTTGCTCCTTAACAGCCTGACTCATTGACTTCAACAGTTTGACCCCAATTATTTCCTGCTGGAGCTGTGGTTTCATACAGGAAGAATTCTGGGTCTGTTTTCTTTAAAAGTTTATGAAGACTCTGTAGGTTTTCTTTGATCATAGCTTTTGCCTCCTTTCACATTTGTGTTTGGTAAAACTGATTTTGTGCTCTCTGAATCTCGAATTAACACTATTCTGTGTTCAGATCATCTTTCAATGATTAGTGAAACAAACCCTACAGCATCTCACAAGCCCAGCAGTGCTGCTCTTCCCACCTTACAGGTGGAAGAACTGAGGTGCATCATGAGCCAACTGCATAAATCGAGATGAGACATGCAGGATTTCTGTGGCAAAGCCATTGAGCCCCCAAACCTTCCTGTTTTCCTGTTTTTACTGTGTCTTGGATTATAGGACTTGCAGGTTTTTAGATGTTTGGACATGTGTCAAGCCTGCAACTTGCTACCCATTTCCTTACTGGACAAGAATTTTGCTGCTTTATTTCTGTATATCAATACCTCAGTGAAATCCAATGCACCAGAGACAAAACAACCCCCCTGATTGTCCCATATCTTGATATCCAGTTTGTTGAACTGGAGAAATAATGAGAGGTCCCAGATGTGTGTGATGGATTCATATCTGTATGCCTTTTACAGCAAGCTGGTAACTTGATCCAAAAATGTCTTAAAAATAGGCTATTGCCATTTTTAATTCAAGATTGCAGAATATGTTTATATGTGTGGAGATAATGGTTATCAGATCTAAAAGATTCCTGGACAAAAGCAACACTAAAATCAAGTGGAGCATGGTGTCTTTTACAGTGCAATTCCAGCTTTCACAAGTGAAGTCTCAGTCAGGTCCATCAGGATTCTGGTGGTGCCAGGAAGACTTTAATAGGCACAGGGTTAAGTCAAGTACCTGATCTTGCAGAGAGTCAGGAAGAACTGTCTGTGTAACTTCACCATTGCATTCACTTCTTTCTCAGGAAGAATTTGTTCTGGGCAGGACAAAACAAAATTTCTATGTTTCCATTTCAAAATAAATACATTCAGGGTGAAAAAAACATGAAAGAAAAAGAAAATAAAGAATTAAAAAAACACCCTAGAATAAAATACTTTGGAGCCCTTGAAAACTGCCTCATTTTTCCTTTTCAAAATGATTAATATAAACTCCATCCACCACCACTCTCTGGGTTTGGGCATCCAGACAAGTTTTTTATCCAGTGAACAGTACACCCATTCACTCCATGGTAAATCAGTTTCTCCAGGAGAATCCTGTGGGAGACAGTATCAAAGGCTTTACTAAAGTTCAGGGAGGCAACATCCACAGCCTTTCCCTCATCCACTAGATGGGTCACCTGATCATAAAAGAAGAGCAGGTTGGTCAGACAGGACCTGCCTTTCCTAAACCCATCCTGGTTGGGCCTGATCCCTTGGTTGTCCTGTACATGCTGTGTGATTACACACAAGATGATCTGCTCCATAACCTACCTAGGAACAGAGGTCAGGCTGACAGATCTACAGTTCCCTAGATCTTCCTTCCAACCCTTCTTGTAGGTGGGCATCATGTATGCTGATGTCCAGTCCACTGGAACCTCTCCAGTTAGCCAGGATTGCTGATAAATGATGGAGAGTGGCTCAGTGAGCACTTCTGCCAGCTCCCTCTGCACCCTTGGATGGATCTCATCTGGCCCCAGAGACTTGTGTAACTGGTGTACCAGGATGGTGAGCATTTCCCCTTGGATTATGGGGGCTGCATTCTGCTTCACATCCCTGTCTTCAGGAGAGCTCCAGCTTGAAGGGAGCATGCTGCACCTCAGCTGTGAAAATCAGCATGACAGTCTGAAATATTTGTTCTGAACAATCTGGAGAGGTAAGGTGTGGTTTGCCCTTTCCTGTCCCACTGGTGGCTGTAGCAGGACCTGCTTTCTAGATGCTCTTTAGGAACACCAATCAGTCAGTTTGATCTGTAGGGGAGCACAAATGAAAATTAAATTTTCTTCCTTATCTGCAGTCAAAGATGCTTCAGTTGGCAGCTGTTGCTGAAGTCACTTCCAATCTCATCTTGCAGAAATATGCTGCCAGTTAACATGCACTGGCTTGCATTTCTTCCCATTATAGATGCAGCTGCCAGGAGCTGGGACTGGTCCCAGTGGGTAAAGTGGCCACTGAGTCTGCAAGAGAGTGTGTGTATAGAACAAGAAAGGAAGAGTGAGGAGATGGAGGAGTGTTTTCTCATACAGATCTCACCCCAGACTGAAAAGGAGTTGTGCTAGTCAAATGCTCAGAGGTCTGCTACAGCAATAGCTTGTTTATCAAGTCCCTGGAGGATGAGAAATAATGGATTTTGATTGCAACAAGGAGGATTTAAAATTGACATCACAAAAAACTTGGTAATGAAACACTGAATAGATTTACTGAGAAGGATGTAGAGCTGCAAACATTTCAGGTATTTGTCAACAAATATCTGTTGGAGGAGGTGGGTTTAGGTTCCTTCCAGTTCAGTGACTGAAAGATAAAGGTCCCTTTACTATTGTAATATAATTGGAAGACAATGTATAAAGCACTATACAAATCATGCCTTCATTTACAGAAATGCCCTGGAATTGAGGATGTCACCAGACTGGGATGGTCTCCTGTGAAGGTTACTGACTGTGCTTACATTTTCCTGAGGAGTTGCTGGTGTCTCAGCAAGGAGAGGTAAGTCTTTCTGGAGCAACTCAAAGTCAGTTTGATTTTCAGAGGCTTAAGTTTCTTATAAGACAAGTGGTATGAGCATTTCTGCTTGCATTTTGTCTGTTAAAGGAGTCCCATCCACCACTTTGAACCTCTCAAAATCAAAGTCAGCCATCTGCATTGTCTCATGTAGAAGCAGCTGCTGAAGCTGAAGTGTCCTACAGCAAAACCTGTGTCACCTAGAGCACATGGCACCATTTGTGCTCTATGTTAAGGCTGAGAAGTAGCAATATGCACATAAGAAATGCTTGGATACTGGATTTTCCTGGCAAAAAAAAAGGGAGAAATGAAATCTTCAAAGGCATTTGACATAAAGTAGTTTAAGCCTTGTGAACTGCTGAGACAGCATGTTTGGGTAGGGCTATCTACTGTAGCTATTATAAATATCAAGCACTATATTACTGTGGCTGTGTTATCTCTGACAAGATTAAGTGCATTCCTGTCAGAGAGAATTTTCCGATAAAGATTTCATTGCCTGTTCCTCACATACAAAATGATAAGTGACCCTGATATTTCTCTATTCCACTTTATCAATAAAAATTGTTCTGGTTGGATTATTTCTGTTTGTCTCCTAATGAAGTGACATTTTGTGATGTGTCAGTCAATCTTGGACTTGTGAAAGACATATGAACTCAAATCCACGTCCTAAAAGCAGTAGCTATATACCACATGCTGAAATATGCTGTGCTGGACATTTAATCTAAGTTACTCATAAAAGCATAAATCACCCATTAAAAATAATTACTGAGGTGAGGGAATAGATTATTTGACTAACCAGATTGCTCACTGTGAATCATTGCATCACTTGCTGAAGCAGACATATGATGGCATGGAGTTGGAGACATCAAAACTGATTTAGGAAGAGGCACCAGCAATGTTAAATCAAAGTTACTGCTTATAGAGCAGAATATATGGTTTGCTGGGTAGACATCCTAAAGACCACATGGGATCCCATGAATATTAAATATTGCATGTGAAAAACACAACCAAATGGTCTAATATATGCACAGGGACCTGAATTGATGACAGAGGCTACTGTCATCATGACCTTCTCCTCACTTGCTCATCCTAATGCATCCATTTCCAGGGAAACTCAGCAGCACTCTGGTGAACCCTCCACACTCAATTGGGACCAGCACAACAAAGGCAGTTGGATTTCCACATTGGCACAGGTGATCTTACCCAGAATAAAAGTTATCCTTTGGCATCTGTGTAGGCTGGAGAAGATCATGATGGCTGAGGCTACTTTCCAGGGCTTCTTGGGAAGTGTGAATCTCTATAAAGACTATTTTTATCAATGGAGATGGTTTTGGAAATGCTAGAAGGAGTCAGTGGCCAAAGAAGTAGGAGCTCAGAATATTTGACCAGTCCTAGCTTGGAGTGTTAGGGAACTGCTGCAGGTGATATCTGGTGGAGATTGCAACTAGTTCCACCTACACTGTGAACAGACCAAAGGATGTGCTTGTCCACAGGTGTGAGAGGAAGTAGGTGAAAGAGCATTTTAGAAAGCCTGAGTCTGGTGAGATTATATATGATTAAGAATGTGGTATATCCTATCTAAACTGAGGTGAAGTGCAAAATGAAGAGGCAAGAAAATGGAGGAAGGAGCAGTGTCTAGAGAACTGACACCATGACATGCATGAACGATTGATTCCTTCCATCCAACAAAGAGCCACTGGTTCTTCTTATAACCCTGGCTGTTCTGGTGGCCTTGGACTACCTGAGTAGCAAGATCAGGGAAGCCAGTGTGAGTGTGTAACAGGCAGTGCCACTATTTCTAAAGGATCTGCAGCTGTTTTCATAGGTGACATAGTTTTCATTGCCCATTATGATGTCAAGTGTGTTAAATTTATGAGGCAGTGTGTTTATTTTAATGTGGAGTGTCTGCATCTCACCAGCCACATATATTCAATCTTTAATGTAGCCATCTTGTTGGATTATAGCACTATTGCATATTTACTCACAGTCTCTCTGAATGGAGAATTGAACAGTATCTCATGGCATTTTACTAATTAAATAGATTGTGTGTTTTGCTGGCAGTGTGTTGTGAACATTAACTTCTGAAAGCTTTTTCATTTGTCATTGTCTCATTCCTTGGCATTATGATTACTGCAATTCTATATGTGATAAGACTGTACAGCAAG